>NW_023603841.1:0-5585 GCF_014898055.3 Talpa occidentalis | reverse complement strand
CAGTCTGAGCCCACAGAGGGAGCAGGCACCACGTCCGGGGCAGACCGGTTGGCAGAAGGAGTGTGCCTGAAACGGAGGCGCAGGGACTGCATCCGCTTCGCCATTTGAGAACAGGGACATTTCTTCAGTAAAAACTGCCTAAAACCAGCAGAAAGCTCCCCCAGAAGACAGAGATGGCTCCTGGAAGAGCCAGAGGGGAGCGGAGAAGTTCACCCAAGATGTCACTCAGTCCGAGCAACACAGTGTCCAACGCATACGACAAACTAGAAAACAGACAGTAGGGAGTAGAAGAACCACACGCAACCTAAAAAACTCCTCAGGAAAGAAGCAACACCACAAAAAGAAAACCACTCCCAGATTGCAACGACAGCGACTTGGAAGAACTTCTGAGCCTTCCAGAAAGAGAATTTAAAATTGCCAATGATTAAAAAAGTGATAGATCAGAAGAAGGAAATTGAGTCCCTAAAGAGGGAAGTTAAGAGAAATGCAGGAGATCAAAGATAATTAATGGAGAACTAAAGAACTCTGGGAAAAGCAATGAAAGCAGAATAGATGAAATGGAAGAACGAATAAGTAATCTTGAAGACACAGAAATAAAAAGAACCAAAACAGAAAAGGAAGAGAAGTACGAAGGAAAAGAATGAAGAAAGACTTCGGGAACTATCTGACTCCATGAGGAAAGGAAAATATAAGAGTTATAGAATTCCAGAAGGAGAGGAGAGAGATGTAGGAACAGAGAAATATTCATGGATATAATTGAAGAGAACTTCCCAATGAGAAGAAGGAGCTGAAATTGATATACAAGAAGCAAGAAGAACACCAAACTTCCACGACGAAAGGAAAAACACAGCAAGACACATAATAGTAAACTCCCAAGAATCCAGGACAAGGAAAAAATAATGAAGCTGACAAGAGGAAAGAAACAGATAACATTCAAAGGAAAACCAATCAGGCTGACATCAGACTTCTCTGAAGAAACACTACGGGCAAGGAGAGAGTGGAGGGCCATAGTCCACAGACTCCAAGAAAACAGATGCCAACCAAGAATACTCTATCCCGCAAAGCTCTCTTTCCTCCATGAAGAAAGAATATGGACCTTCCCAGACAAAGAGAAACTCCGGATTTCATTGCGACTAAACCCCCACTCAAAAAATACTACAAGGAATCCTAAAGCCAGAACCTCAGAGGACGAATAACAACGAAAGAAGAAAAAAAAAAAGTTATGAAAAGAATAAATAAATTAAAATCAAAGGAAAGACAAACATAATGGCAATACAGATGCTAACATATCAATATTAACTCTAAATGTAAATGGACTAAACTCTTCAATAAAAAGACACAGAGTTGCAGCCTGGATTAAGAAACAAAACCCAACCTTTTGCTGTCTCCAGGAAACACATTTAGCTACAAAAGATAAAAATAGGCTCAAAGTCAAAGGATGGAAAACAATCCTACAAGCAAATGGGCCAAAAAGAAAGCAGGAACAGCTATACTTATATCAGATAAACAGACTTCAAACTCAAAAAAATAAAAAGAGACCCCAATGGTCACTACATTATGATTAAGGGGACAATACTTCAAGAAGAAATAACACTCATTAACATATACTCACCAAACGAAAGAGCACCAAAAATATATCAGACAACTGTTGTCCTCTCTGAAAACAGACATCAGAGAAGACACATATGTAGTGGGAGACTTCAACACACCACTATCAACAATGGGATAGATCAACAAGACAAAAAAATAAGTAAAGAAACTAAAGCTCTAAATAAGGACCTAGAGCATTTGGGCTTAACAGACATCTATAGAACACTAAACCCAAAAAAAACGGAGTACACATTTTTCTCAAGCGCACACGGATCATTCTCCAGGATCGATCACATACTGGGGCACAAGACAAACATCAACAGATACACCAAGATTGAAATCATACCAACCATCTTTTCTGACCACGAAGGCATCAAACTAGAAATAAATCATAAAAAGAAGGCAAGGAACTATCCTACCTCATGGAGATTAAAAGCCACACTACTGGAAGACCACCTGGACTAACGAGGAGATCAAAGAAGAAATTAAAAAATTCTTTGAATTGAATGACAAGGAGGACACCAATATCCTAAATGTATGGGATGCAGCAAAAGCAGTAATAAGAGAAAAATATATAGCAATAGAAGCTCACATCAAAAAACAAGAAAAAGAACTCAAAGAAACAACCTAAATCTCGAAGCTCAAAGATCTAGAAAAAGAAACAAAAAAACCCCAGAACCAGTAGAAGAAAAGAAATAATAAAACCAAAGCAGAAATAAATGAAATTGAAACTAAAAAAACAATCCAAAAGATCAATGAAACCAAGAGCTGGTTCTTTGAAAAAATAAATAAAATAGACAAACCCCTAGCCAGGCTCACAAAGGAAAAAAGGGAGAAAGCACAAATACACAGAATCATAAATGAAAGAGGAGAAATCACAACGGACACAGCAGAAATCAAAAGAATAATCAGTAACTACTATGAAGAGTTGTATGGAAACAAGTTCAACAATCTAGAGGAGATGGACAAATTCCTACAACTCTACAATCACCAATGCTAGATAAGAAGAAATAGAACACCTAAACAGGCCAATTACAAGCAGCGAAATTGAAATGGTAATTAAAAACCTCCCCAAAAACAAAAGCCCAGGACCTGATGGATTTACAAATGAATTCTACCAAACATTCAGAGACGAATTAGTGCCTATCCTTCACAAACTCTTCCAAAAAATTGAGAAGGAAGGGACAATACCAAACACGTTCTATGAAGCCAATATTACACTAATACCAAAACCGAATAAAGGACAACACAAAAAAGGAAAACTATAGGCCAATCTCCCTAATGAACACTGATGCAAAAATCCTCAATAAAATTTTAGCTATCAGAATCCAACAATGTATCCATAAGATAATTCACCACGACCAAGTTGGATTCATTCCAGGGCACAAGGATGGTTTAACATCCGAAAATCAATCAACGTTATCCAACACATCAACAAAAAGAAATATAAAAACCATATGATAATATCAATAGATGCTGAGAAAGCTTTCGACAAAGTGCAACACCCATTCATGATAAAAGCCCTTGAAATTCTTGGGATACAAGGAACATACCTCAACATCATAAAGGCCATCTATGACAAGCCAACAGCCAGTATCATTCTCAATGGTGAAAAGCTGAAAGCAATTCCATTAAGATCTGGAACAAGACAGGATTGTCCACTCTCACCACTGCTTTTCAATATAATACTGGAAGTCCTAGCCAGAGCAATAAGACAAGAGAAAAGACATCCAAGGAATCCAAATAGGAAAAGAAGAAGTCAAACTATCACTATTTGCAGATGATATGATAATATACATAGAGAACCCCAAAATCTCCACAGAAAAACTAATTCAACTCATCAATCAATTCAGTAAAGTGGCAGGATACAAAAATCAACACGCAAAAGTCAGTAGCCTTCCTATACACAAACAATAAATCTGAAGAAGAAGAAATCAAAAAAACCACCCCTTTTATTATCGAAACAAAAAAAATCAAATATTTGGGAATAAATCTAACAAAAGAGGTAAAGGACCTATACAAAGAAAACTATAAACACTGTTAAAAGAAATAGAAGAAGACACAAAGAAATGGAAAGACATCCCCTGCTCATGGATTGGAAGAATAAACATTATTAAAATGGCCATCCTACCAAAAGCAATATACAGATTCAATGCTATTCCAATCAAAATCTCAATGGCATTCTTCAAAGAAATAGAACAATTATTGATGAAATTCATATGGAATCACCAAAAACCCCGAATAGCCAAAGCTCTACTGAAAAAAAAAGAAGGAAATGGAGGCATCACACTCCCAGACTTCAAACTATACTACAAAGCCATAATCATCAAAACTGCATGGTATTGGAACAAGAACAGACATACAGACCAATGGAATCGAATAGAAAATCCAGAAATAAACCCACAGATTTATGGTCAACTAATCTTTGACAAAGGAGCAAAGACTATGCATTGGAGCAAAGAAAGTTTGTTCAATAAGTGGTGCTGGGAAAACTGGGTCGCTACATGCAAAAGAATGAAGCTTGACACTACCTCACACCATACACAAAAATCAACTCAAATGGATTAAAGAACTAGACATAAGACCTGAAACCATAAAATACATAGAAGGAAATATAGGCGAAAACACTACGGGATTTGCACATCAAAGACATCTTTACAGACACATCACCCAAAGCAGTGATAGTGAAGAGAAAGATAAACAGCTGGGACTACATCAAATTAAAGAGCTTCTGCACAGCAAAAGAGACAATAACAAAAACAAAGAGAACCCCACCAACTGGAGAACATTTTTGCACCCAACACTAATGATAAAGGACTGATCACAAAAATCTGCAAAGAGCTGATGAGACTCAGCAACAACAAAGAAAATAATCCAGTCAAAAAATGGGCAGAAGAGCTAAAAAGAAACTTCTCTGAAGAGGAAATGCAAATGGCCAACAGACATATGAAAAAATGTTCAACATCACTTGTCATCAGGGAAATGCAAATCAAAACTACCATGAGATACCATCTCACACCCAGTGAGAATGGCACATATTAAAAAACTAGCAACAACAAATGTTGGCGAGATGTGGAGAAAAAGGAACTCTTCTGCACTGTTGGTGGGGTGCAAACTGGTCCAACCACTATGGAGAGCTGTGTGGAGATTTCTGGACCTACTAAACATAGAGCTTCCATATGATACAGCAATTCCACTCCTAGGTATTTACCCAAAGGACACAGAACATCAATTCCAAGAGCACCTGCACTCCTATGTTTATAGCAGCACTGTTACAATAGCTAAGCTTTGGAAACAACCCAAATGCCCAAAATAGATGACTGGATCAGAAGATGTGGTACATATACACCATGGAATATTACTCAGCATTCAAAAAAGATAAACACATGCAATTTGCAGCAACATGGATGGCACTGGAAGGGATCATGCTCAGCGAAATAAGCCAAAAAGAAAAAGAAAAATACCGGATGGTCTCACTCATAGCAGGAATCTAGAAAACTTAAATAAGGGACCAGGAAAATGAATATAAGAAAGTGAAAATCAAAATCAACAAAAAACTATGAACCAGAGACACTTTTTGGGGGGTGGGGGGGCGGAGGGGAAGGATTGGGGTCAGAATGGGGCGCTTGCAATTGTATGGGGTAATATAAAAATAAAATTTATTATTAAAAAAAAAAATATGAAACATGAGAAAAAAAAAAAAAAGCAAAAAAGTCAGAATAAACAGAAGAGGATGAAGAAAAAGGAGATGTAGAACTACTAGAAGAAAAAGAACTAGAAAAAAGGAATTACAAGAAGAAGAAACAGAAGAATAAGACGAAAAAGCAGAAAAAACAGAATAAGCTGAAGAAGGAGAAAAAGCAGAAGAAGAAGAGGTAATTGAAAAAGCAGAAAATGCAGAAGAAACAGAAGAAGATGAAGAAGAAGGAGATGTAGAACTACAAGAAGAAAAAGAAGAACTAGAAGAACAACAAGAACAAGAAGAGGAAACAGAG
>NW_023603840.1:0-34749 GCF_014898055.3 Talpa occidentalis | reverse complement strand
TGAATGGCAGAACTAGCAAGGTATAAAAACATTAAAGAGGTTATTCTCATTGGGTTGGGCTACCACACTTTCAACAAAACTGTAACCAAAGGATACAAATGCCTAAGAAAAATTATATGAAAGGTAACATAAAAACAAAATGAATTTAGTGTCCATTCCAGTACACAATTTATTTCCTTTCCTATAAATACCTAGTAATGAAAGGACACTGTCTCCCCACCACTCGGCTTCTTTTCCTAGTGGCAATGGCAATGCTATTATTAAGACAAGAGCGCCCTCTACAGTTAAGAGCCTAGATAGTTCCTTACTATGGAACTGTCAAAACCTGGGGAAAAGTCTGCTTTTCTTAATAGTGTAACTGAAAATTTACCATCCCCCATACCGATACCACCTGTGACTAGCTATGTCCTCCAACACTTTACTGAAAACTAGAAGGAAAATATGAGAAGCTTGTGAAAGTAGAAACTTTCTTGGACAATTGTAATGTGGACACAGATTCATCTGTCCACCTTTTGGGTCAGATGCCCCCTCCATTAATCAAAAGAAGGGTGTGTGAGAGAGTGTGTGTGTATGTGTGTGTGTGTGTGTGTGTGTGTGTGTGTGTATACACATGCATGTATATACACATATATTCTCACTGTTAACCAATATTCGCCCTCATTGTGTGTACAAGAATAGAACTTGTATTTGAATGAACATCTTGTGTTCATTAAAGTACTTTGTAAGTAGTCAATGAAAAGCACTTGCTGCAAAATAATCGAGCAACAAGGTTAGGGGCTGGTTACCTCTGGCCAGTGACTGCAGCAGGAAGCTGGGGGAAGCAGGTGGGAATTGAAAACCACCAATCCAACAATGTTTATGAACATGTTTGAAATGCAATGGAGGTATGGAAGGTGGCCTTGAGGGGGGGAAAAAATGGGAATGTGAATGGAAACATGAAAATCTAGCCTAAGGTGCTAAAAAATAAGATAGTCAAAGAAGGGATGAAAAAAGAATACTCAGAAAGAGACATCTCTGCAACAATAGGAGAGGAAAAGCTGTTTGTCCAGATTAGTGCTATTCAAGCAGAACTGAGCAGCCTAGGAAACAGGAAAGCATAACTTGTGAAATGCTTTTACTGTTCCCTCCCTGGTCTACTCCCCACCCCCAATACTCTCCGGCAAAGTTTATTCGGAAAGAGAGAAGTGCTGGCTTCTAAGCATGGCATGTGAGTTCAGACATGATCTCTAAAACATCCAGACCCCCTTCAGTACCAAGAATGGAGGGAAGGTCCCTCAGAGCCTCAAGAGGTGTGGGGAGGAGGTAGAAAAACAGATTCCATCCTGCAGTGCTGCTTTGCATTGATGAACACAGCCATTAAAAGGTGAAATCTGTTCACTAGACAAAATATGGTCAAACATTCCTGCGTGCCCATCCTTTAAGGAGATTTAAATATCGGCCTGCCTTCTCTGTGTTTGTTTTGCTTCCCTCAGCCCACATTGGAGTCCATGGGCTCTTTCACTCACTCATCATCTTGCCTCCCGCAGCTTCGGCTGAGAATGAAGTCATAATTCAGCAGGCTGCCCGGGCTTCCCATCAGCCCGCTGCACAGCGCCGTGTTTTCCATCCCAGTGCATCAGCTCCACAGCCCAGCCAGCCACCGCGGGGCCTCGCTCGCGCTGGCGCTCCCACCTAAGCGAAAGCAATTGAGAAGTAAAGTGAGAAAAGCACTGAAGAAGCACATTCATTTCTCCGCATTGGTTCTCCTTTGTATTTTCTGAAGAAACTGTAGTTTGTGGCATACACTTCAATTGCAGAATGGTGGCGGGTTCAGAAGCAGCTTGAAAGAAAAGTTGTGTTGTAGCTCGATAAAATTGGTGGGGACGTGGGCGGCAGGGAGTGACTATCTCAGAAAGACTGGTTAAAAGATGGCTTAAAAAATAATCCCTGATTCTCTTTTCCTGAGAGCAGCCTTCTATGGCCTTTGGAACGCTTCTTTTGTGACTTTGCTTTTCAAAGTCTGTCTGACCTAGAAGGGCCTGCCAGAGTCCCACTGTTTGGTTTATTATCCAGTTCATCCTTCTCCCTCAGGGGAGCCTGGCAGGAATGCACCCAGTGGGATGTGTTTGTATCCACAGTGCTCCAAAATAAAAAGGTTTCCACGCACTTCACTATAATAAATGCATCACGAATGAATTTTAACATGTTCGAAAAATGTGACTATTTGGGAAGAAAAGTCTCTCTCTTTTCCCCAATTAAAGCAGAAAGAAACTATAGCATCTGTACTCTGGAAGGTATTATTGAAAATCAACAAACAAAAGTCTGGATTAAAAGAGTCTAAAACAAGCTCCTGGGGTTCTATAGTCTAGTGATTTCCTGAAGGAGACTTGATATCAGAGGCAAAGCTCTTACAGGGCCTCCCTGGAGGTGCAGGGGTTAAAGACAGAGCTATCAAGCTATTGCCAGCCACTGTAGCACAAGTATCCCCAGTTGGCCAGGGAGCTGACCCACCTGGCGCAGGAGACCTATCCTGCCTAGCCGGCTGCTCCCCTCAGCAGTGTATTTCAGTGGATCTGCCTGTTCTACTCCCCACTCTCTCTGGTGAATCCTCTCAAACACCACCACCCACCCACTGCTGGCTTACACTCCAGTTCTTGTATGCATAAATAAACAAATCTTAAAAAAAAAAAAAGCTCTTCCCCAATGTAAAGTGGAATTTTTTATTTATTTGCATTTATTATTTGCTTGATTGTGGTGCCAAAAAATCAGACTCACCTCTTTCAAGGGACTAAGTTGTTAATTTTTGCATAAAGAATCCATAATAAGAGGCCAGGGACTACTTGGAAATACTGAGGAACTGAACGAGGATGAGCAAAGGAAGGGCAGCAACAACAGAAGTTATCGATTCTCTGAAAAGCTATCTCGGACAACTGACTAAAGACCAGCAGCACAGGATAATAGACATCCACACAGGCTGACCATGTGCAGAATAGTCAGGTGTGGAAAAAGCAATGATTAACAATCCCCAGTTAGGATGGGCAAAGTAAAAATATTTTAGCTACTAATCATAACACTTCAAATGGTATGCTATTATCAAATTGATCGATAAATCATTTCAATTACTAAAAAGTCTGACTGAGTAAAAGATATTTTTACATGTAATATAGAGAGAAAGAGAAACAGACAGAGGGTCATAGGAAGACCACATGCTCTGGGTAAACTTGTAACGTTAAGCTCATAAAGGTTTAAAGTTGAGGGCAAGATCCAAGGTGACTCCCAGAGGCAAAGACCTTAAAAGCCAGTCTAAAATAACCAAACAGACTTGCTGTTGTCATATTATTTCACTTAACAGGCAGTCAACATTTACTGATAATTCCACTTTAGCAGAAGTTTGATTACGCCTTAAATTGAAAGCTCCAAAGGGCAGGAACTCTGATTTCCTGGTTCACTTGCACAATAGCACTGAACTGCAGTAGATAAGCTTTGCAAACAATGTCTTTGTTTTCCTATCACTTTTTGTTTTTCAGTTTGTTTGCTGTGGTCTATGTGCATGTGCTTTGCAGACAATGAAAGCTAATATTTATTGAATGTCGGGCTGTGTGCCAGGCACCATCCTAAATGCTATGCACATATTAGCTCACTTAACCCTCACAATAACTGTATGAAGGAGGCCTTACAATTGCACCCCAACCCCAGCCAGATGAAAAGACCAAGGCAGAGAGAAGCTAGTATTCATAGTCTGTCTCAAGCGCCAATTCCATCTGCTAGCAGAAATTATATTTCTAGCTAAATCCAGGTGTGCTTACCTATTCAGGTTTAAAATCAGCTGAAGAGTTTCTCCCCACCCCTCTTTTTCTCTGGGTGGTTTGCAAGTCCCTGGGGTTTGGGCAGCATCATGGTACCTGGGAGAAGGCACCTATCCCTTGTTACCATCATCTACCCAACACCAGTTCCTTCTGAGATGTTTGGCCCCATTTGGTCCTCCATCTGATGGATGACCCTACAGGCCAACATTTGCCGAGGGAGTTGAATTCCCATCTGGCCTCCAGCCCCATAGTATATCCTCTCTCCAGGACTGGTCTCCCTGTCCAGCGACCCCTTCAGACTCATCTGCTCTCGTTCTGCTTCTTGGCTAACTTCCAAACCCTTGAGTGATGTGAAACTCTGTCTGTTCTCCTCAGGTCAGCTTTGCCAGCCAACCAGGCAAGCTACGGAGGCCCTCTCTGTGGTGACACATTCCACTGCCTTATTTACACTCTTCTGGGGACATCTCACCATTGTGGCTAGGATCCTAGAGAAGAGTGTCCCAAGAACAAGTACTTCAAGAAACTCGGGCAAAAGTCATAGGACTTCATCTATCCCTGTCTTGAAAGCCATGACTATGGCTTCCATTCACCTCAACCTATTGGTCACATAGCAAGTCATAGGACCAAATCAATTTTTTTAAAAGATTTATTTATTTATGCATACAAGAACTGGGGTACAGGCCAAAGGTGTGGGGGTGGTGGTGAGAGGATTCGACTGAGACAGAGTGGGGAACAGAACAGGCAGACTGACTAAAATACACTGCTGAGGGGAGCAGCGGGCGAGACAGGAAAGGTCTGCTGCACCATGTGGGTAGCTCCCTGGCCAGCCAGGGATCGAACTTGTGCTGCAGAGGCTGCAGATAACTTCACAGTGCTATGCTTAACCCCTTGCACCACCAGGGAGGCCCTGGACCAAATCAGACCACACAAAGGAATGAGCCATGTTCATTGGAGGTCATCTTGGAAGACTAACTTCAAAAAATGACTTCAATATTCATGAGGATTTAGGAATGATAATAAGTTTTCAACTATAAAATAACATTGACATTTTGATAAAAATGAGCCCATTTTAGAAGAATACATCTGGCAGCTAATTACTGTCTAGTTTTTTTCATTCCATAAATATTTATTAAGTGCCTGCTATGAGTCGATCATTCTGCTAGGCCTTGAGGATACAAGGATGAAGGATAAATTAGACATGGAACCTGTCCTCTTAGAGTTTAAAATTTAACAATTGCATCATGTAAAAAAAAAGAAGAAGAAAAAGAAAAATTACATAGAACCTGTTGGAGAACAAAGGAAATAGAGTCCGTTCTCCCTAAAGTAGGTGAAGGAATGTCAGGAAATGCTTCAGAGAGAAAGGACTTATGAGGGGAGTCTTGACAAATGAGGGTAAATTTCAAATTCCTTAGCAATTGTTTGGAAGAGTAGGGCGGGTGGGAGGAGGGTGAGGAGGACAGAGCCAGCCAGCAAAAGCAAAGGTGAGGAGGCCGACCGCATGCTTAGGGCACTGCAAGCAGTTCCATGTGGCTAAGGTTGGGAATTCAGGGGAGCTTATAGACACAGGCATCAATCTTGCACAATCCTACACAGATGTGTTTAATTTAGTCCAAAGATCACGTTTGTTTTTCCTTTTTGTTTTCATAATGAACTACCACACAATGTTTTATTTTAATTTTTAAAATAAGTTTCCAACATTTAATAAGCATTAAGTTTAATGTGAAAATTCAGTTTCTCATGGGCAGAAAATGGTTAATTTTGCTACACTGGGCCCAGATTCCCACCCAACAACAATGGAGAGAGCCAGAGCAGCTGTCTCCTTTAGAAGGGAGATGAAGTCTGCTGCTCACAATGCTGGTCCCCACTGTTTTCTCCACTGTAGATCTTCAAGTCTGAAACCCCTCCCCGCCCCAAGAAAGCTGAGATGCAGATTGTCGGGGGAGGGGGGTCATTAGCAAATAATCCAAAACTTTGCTGTGCTCTGGGTTTGAACTTCACCCTCTCCACAGTAGAGTTAGTAAAGGAGTGACATGATCAGCTTTACATCTTAAAACAATTCCTTTGGCACCATCAAAAGATTGATATGGAGAAGGCACTGGAAAAGTTTATGAGCAGCAGCAAGTAGGCAGGTGGAAATTCTCTCAATATTCCAAGTGAGATGGATTAGGTCTGATCTGGGGTAGTAGCGGTGAGATTGGAGAGAAGGGGGCCAAAACAAAAGGTATTAAGGAGTTGACAGGGCAATGCTTGGTCATCTGTTAAATGTGGACAGTGGGGCAGGGCAGCTAGGATGACTCTCAGGTGTGGGTTCCAGTGATATGGAGGAAAAGCAGGTTTGAGGAGGAGATAATTCCAGTTGCATATCTGTCAGCAATGCTGCCTGAGACCATCGAAGGGGGAGACAGTTGTGTAAATTGGTCAGGAACTTAGAAGAAAAGTAAGGGCCAAAGGTAGTGATTAAGGATTCACTGGCCTTCTGGCAGTTAAAGGCACAGGATCAATGAGACACTCAAGGGAGAGTACAGGGAGTTAGGAGAGAGTCAAGGACAGGCCCCTGAGGACTGCCACTTTCCCAAGACAGTCAGAGGAATGTGGAAAGAGGAGCTTGAAGAACTCTTTAAAAGACAACACTCTTTAAGAACTGAGGGAATCAGAAACCACAATTACACACAATGGAATACAACTCAGCTATAAAAAAGGATGAACACTTGCCATTTTCCACAATGTTCATGTAACTGGAGAGGATCATGCTAAGCAAAAATAAGTCAGAAGAACAAACACAAATAGAGGAAGGTCTCACATGTAGCACACAGAGAAACATAACCAAGGGTCAGTCAAACCCAAACCAAAAAATGAACTCTTACATCTGACTGCAAAACTAAGGCAACCAGAGGGGAGGGTGATGAGAGCATGGGGAAGGGAGCCCAGTGGAACATGACAGAGAATTGTTGGGGCACTGGTGGTGGACATTCATGTGTGGAGGTTTGAACCTATAATGCCCAAAGGTGCAACAACATAAATCAACTTTACCTCAATAAACATATTTTTTTAAATGATGGCAAAAGTATATTCAAACAACATTTTAAAAAGGAGAGCAGAGGGAAGAAGGGATTTCAATAAGGGCTCAGTCATCAAAACCAAAGAGCTCTCAGAGGTCACCTGAGATGCCCACTGAAGGTGAAGGGGGTTGTTATCAGGAGGTGACCTCAGAAGGTGTTGGAAGATGCCACAAGTGTGGCTAGCGTTCCCAGTGTGGATGGGATTAGTGTTCAGGATTAAGGGGGAAAATACCAGAAATTACTTTATAAAGGACTTTATACGAAGAAGAGGGTATTTAAAATTGTTCCCTTAACTAGGAGGAATTTACATGACATTTTTATACCTTTTTCAATTATATACCTTAAGAAAAAAGATTAGCAAACGCCCTGCTGATTCATCTACATCAACAGATTACATTTAGAAAACAGGGCCTCCCTGGTGGCACAAGGGGTTAAGCACAGCACTATGAAGCTATCCGCAGCCTCTGCAGCACTAGTTCAATCCAGGCCAGCCAGGAAGCTACCCCGATGGCGCAGCAGACCTCTTTGCCTCGCCCTCTGCTCCCCTCAGCAGTGTATTTCAGTCAGTCTGCCTGTTCTGTTCCCCACTCTGTCTTTGGTGAATCCTCTCACCTCCTGCACTGCACTCTGTACCCCAGCTCTTGTACGCATAAATAAATCTTAAAAAAGAAAAATAGAAAGCATGATTTGTTTTTTTACCTAAGTCAGTCCATCCACCTTAAAACAAATTCCAGGATAAAGGGTTCAAATGTGTATTTCCTCTTGGATTATCAACAAGTTTTACAAGAAAAGACTGCTCTTGTATTTTTCTCTTTTGTTGTCGAGATTTCACCAACAGAAAGTTCTCTGATAATAAAATGCAACTTGAACCGGGATTTATCTTATCCTAAGAGCAAGGAAGAAAAAAATCTGGTTCTATTCTTAAAAGGGACACGTAGTTCTGATTTTCTGATTTTGTATTTTTCTCCTGAAAGAACTTTTTCCTTGTTTAACTTTACAAAGGATAAGTTTTTTAAAGGACATGAAAAAGTTGAATCTCTGAAAGCAGATCTTTTTATTGAAAGACTAGCCTATGAGACTAAATGTGATATGGGGTTAGTGTGGGAAGGTTTGGGGAGATATTGCTTCTCTCTCTCTCTCTCTCATTCTGTGTGTGTGTGTGTGTGTGTGTGTGTGTTAATATTGAAGAAATTTGAACTTTTCTATGGGCTCTGAAAAGAAGTCAATAGCAAAAAGAAGGTCAAAGACCGAAGGAAGGGGTCTGGTGAGGAAAGGATGTCTCCTTCCAACTAGAGGGACAGAGGCGAGCAGTTTCACGGCCACATGCGATAAGTGCAAATTTTCTCAGGGACCAACTGAGAAAGTAGGGAAAGGAAGAGCTATCATTGAAGAGAGTGGAGAAGGTGGGGGGAGGGGATATTCACAGAAAAGTGAAAAGACTACACAGGAGTCGAGGAGAATATGTTTACTTTCGTCCTATTTAGTAGAGAAATGTGTTTAGCTGCCCTCTATCTAAATTGAATAAAAACTAGGTGAGAAAAATAAAGGAGAATAAGGAACAGACAAGGTGATATTTGCAGGGCAATTAAGAGGGTGGTCTTGTAATTATTCATTCCGTTATTTATTCATTCAACAAATATTTAGTGAGAGGCCGTTAAGAGCCAAATGCTGGTCTAGACACTATTACCAGTGATTAACAAAACAGACAAAAAGTACTGCCTCACAGAACACACATTCTAGACCCCTCCATATAGGCCAAGATTGCTGAAGTTCCTAAAAAGTGTTTGTTTGGTTTTGGCTTGGTTTGATTTTGGTTTTAGGCCAGCTTCTACTGCTACAGAGCGTGCCAAGCAGCAGCTTCTCTTCCTAATAAAGGGCTAAAGCACAAAGAACAAGAGTGAACCAGTTACGAACAGGTTGGTTACTCAGTCAAGTAAAAGTGGAAGGGCATTTCAGAAAAAGAATGGCATACCTCAGATTGGCCAGGTCTCCAGATTTAACGGTCTCTGAAAGAATTAGTGTTTTCTAATAACCCATCTGACAGCTCATGTTCAGAATGTGATTTTCTGATTAAGGCACTAGGCACGAACATCCTTCTGGCTAAGCGGCAGACAGACGCTGTAAAATCCCTGCAGGGTCCCCCAGGTGCTTGCTGCGGAAGCTAAAATGGGCAAAGGGATGTGGCCATATCCTTTCTGGTCAAGTTTCAGGATAAATAGATTTGAAGGACAGAACTGTAACCAGGATTTGGCCACCTTGGGAAGCAACGTGGTGTTTGAACAACATCCTTCCCAGACTGCAGGCCACTCAGGCGGGGATTGTCATTCCAGGCATTTGGCACAATGGTTTATACTAGCAGCCAAGTGCATAATTGCCAGGAACTGGCCAAATCCACGGAGACACCACTCACTTCTGAATGCTGAAAAATGTTTGTAATATACCGTAATAAATGTAAGCCTGACTCATTTAATCAGATGGAGGCCCTCACTGGGGATTTCTGCAAGAGAGGGAGATGTTTACTGAAATCCTACTTTTCTCCTCTGCCATCCCCCATTCCAGGAAGAACAACTATTATCTCGTTGACCTTGCCAATTTCTGTTTTATATTTTAGATCATCAATATGGATGCTTATAACATACATGTTCCAACTTAATCTGAATTCACTTCCACACAAAGTAATGAAAATCATGCTTTTTCTCCACATTTTAGGTTGTGAGGGAAATGAGCAAAGAATTACTGAGAGACAAAGCTGTGAGAGCATCATAATCTTCTCAGATGGGTTTCCCCAAAGCCAATGAGATGGGGGGTGGGCGGGGAGGTGGTGGTTACACCCCCTGTGAGAAGCTGGCTGACCCATGACCTCCCTGGGCTTGAAGCAACCAGGGTGGGCGAGGAGCTGAGTTTCAGGAGCTAGCCAAGCTTTATCCTAATGTGAAGGTGGAAAATCTAGTTGGCTCTTCCAGGCTTTCTTCCCACCTCCTTTTGTGTAAAGTCTCAATCCCTCAAGTTCAGAAATCTGAATTTCCCAAAGATTGGTTTAGTCCCAAAGAACTGATTTATACCAAACAAACTCATTAGGAAATTCTCTGGGCTCAGAAGTCAATTCTTTCATTTTCAAGTAACAATTTCATTCCACATGATACAGACAAGGGGACTGTAATTCAGGTGATTAGGTCCAAGCTCACAAGGATAAGTGCAGAACTAGGACTTGCACCCTGGTCTTTAGACTTTAACATGCTTGCCCTTTCTGCTCAAGTACACAGCCTTCTTGGTGGGAACCCAGCATGCAATAAGGGGTTACAAAATGACATTCAAAAACTAGACTGTGCTTACTGTCGCTGTGGGGTTGGGGTTGTGGAGTGTGCAGGCAACAGGGTAAGATAGGCCATGTGGAGAAAGCTGGTAGTGGACAGCAGAATCACATGAATGAGGGGCAGGAGACAGAGTGTGGCTCCCAGCAGGCCAGGGACAGGCTCCATTCAGAGCTGAGATGTGAAGGAGATAGAAGTTGTCTTAGAAAGACAGGCAGAATCCAGATTCGGAAAACTGGGCCCAGGGCATGCTGGTTGGACCATCACAAGTATTAACTCCCACGGAGTTTCAGAGCCCTCTACCCCAGCTCTCAGATTTCAGTGAGAAAAGAAGAAACCTTCCAGGACAGAGCAGAGATGGGCCTGTAGGTGGAGCCAAGTGGCTGTTAGCCATGGCGCTGAGAGGACAGGCGGGGGCAGCACAGGGGCGAAGGGGGTTGGGGGGGGGGTGCTGTGAGGCCAGCACCAGCCTTCTGAGCTCAGAATTCTTTTCTACATATCCTATTTCTTGACTGTTCTAGAATGATGTTGATTCTGTTTTGCTCTGGGAAAACTTTCCTAAAGATGGCTTGAGAGAGTGACCATGTAATTTATCACCCTAACCTGGAGACATTTGAAAGTAAACGGGGGAACTATTCCTAATTATGCTAGTACAACAGTCACTAACGAAGGCTAGCCCAGGCCAACCTGGACCTTCAGTCACCCTAGCCTGAGACCAAGTACTCAGGATTCAGATATGCCTGGGCTCAGCTGGCAAAGGGTGAC
Organism: Talpa occidentalis; assembly: GCF_014898055.3. Lineage (NCBI taxonomy): Eukaryota > Metazoa > Chordata > Mammalia > Eulipotyphla > Talpidae > Talpa > Talpa occidentalis. The sequence continues at coordinate 23,829 of NW_023603840.1, read as the reverse complement.
ATAATCTTGCTAGGGTTGTTTACAAGCAAGGCCAAGATCCTCCTGGGAAATAACTCACCCTAAAGAAGAGAAAGTCAAAGTACAAATTGGGCTCAATGACATCAAGACAGGCCAAAGGATGGATGATTCTCAATAGATTCTCGTGCCCAGTGTTGAACACGTTGTACTAAGACCCAGATTCTTTAAAAAGTCATAAAACTAAAAAGAGTTACTTCATTAAAATTTCCATGGGACACAGAAGATGCAAGAATGAGCAACATTCTATGCCAGCAATTTCATCAGCAGTGACAGAGAAAATGCAGTTGGCACCATGGTGGGTGGAACATCAGTGAGTGGTCATAGCACCTTTGATGGGTGCTGAGCAGCTGGTGCACCAGACTCAGGCAGTGACCCCAAGATTTTACTCCGACAAACAAGCTAAAGAGCTGAAGACAGTTGAGTGCTTTGCTTCTGTATCCTAGGGAGGTTATTTGTGAGGACTTGCTGGACTATTATGAGTAAGAAACAAGGGGCTATAGTTTCACATATGGATAGAGAAAGAAACCTCGAGAAATATTTTTTCACAAACCATGATTATTGTGACTTTAATTTTTAGCCCCTAGGTGATGCCTAGCAAACTTAAATAATGTTTCTTCCCTCAAAGTGTAAGCTGCTCATTGATGTCTAAATTTGGGAATCTTCTTAATTTGGGGACACTCAGTTCATATCAGCAGTTGTAGGGTCTATAGTATACATTGCAAAATATATACATTGCAATGATACCATTTATAAAATAATGCAGAAAAATATTTATACATGCTAACACATACTTCAGAAACATTTTACAAAGATTCCTAAAAATTATGAACTTTTACAACCCCTTATGAGTGGTATCTACTGATTCCCTCTGATAGCCAACTGGTCAGTAGTAGTCTTTCAACAATTTGAAAGTAGACATCACTTTGAAATAAAATGATTCACTCAACAAATGGCTAAAATGAAAAATAAAAAGATAATACCTAATATTGGCCAAGATGTTGACCTAGAATTCTAACACAGTGTCAGTGGAAAACCTTTTCGTAGTACTGAATAAGGATGAACATATTATGCACTTCCACTTCACTGTACCCCCAATAGTAAGGTGTGCAAAAGATATGAACAAGAATGTTTCCATCAGCATAACACTGGAAACTACCCAATGTCTGTCAACAATAGATTGGATAAATAAATTGTAGAGTACTCATTCAATGGAATACTGTCCCGAGATTGAACAACCACACATGGATGAATCTCACAAACATTAAGCTGATCAAAAGAAGCCAGACATAAAAGTTTCCACTTAAATACAATTCACAAACAAGCAAAATTTAGCGATAGTATTAAAAGTCAAAACAGGGGTTCCCTTGGTGGAGCTGACAAGGACATACACAGGAGACTTTCAGAGGCTGGTAATATTTCATTTCTTCTTGTTTACCATGGGCATGAAATTCAATTGAGCTTATTATTTGTCACTTCTGCTAATTCTACTAGTCAAACTAGTTACTGAGACCAGCCCAGATTCCAGAGGAGGATGACGGTACCACACTTCAGGACAGAGCGAGGCAAAGTCACACTGCAGAACATGTGCAGTGAGTGACATTATTAATTCACTTCAGTTACAAAATATAAAGGCATTTTGAACTTTCAATTACATTTTAAATAAATTTTACACCGTACTCCAATTATTCAATGCAAGTTAGAACTCAGCATACTTCTGGAGTGAAACAGAAATCTTAGGAAGTTAAGGAAGAAAGTAAACACACAGGAAGAATGTTCCAGTGTGGGTCATGTGCCTCTCCTGGAGTAATAAATGTGACCAGAGATTAGGGTACATTGATGCGTCAGTCCCAATCATGTGCCCAACAAGACCACGTGACTTGGGAAAGGGGCGATTCATCAAAGAGCGAGGCAAATTACATGAGCTGCTGCAGATGACTTAGACTGGATGGTCAACACAGGCCCATGACCTTGGCCTGTCAAGAATGGGGAGGTATGTTCTCTCTGAGTTGCATTCAGCTCCAAGATTCCAGTGTTCTCTCCTGAACACATGTGTCACTGGCATTAGTTTTAATATTAAAGTGTAAAAACGTGGATCTACTTGTAAAACATACCTCCAAATGCAATTACTGATGGTAATCTCGTTTAATTTCTCTTTGCACACCTTTAAAATATTCATATTTTATTAACATGTGTTAACACTTTTCCCACTGGTTGTTTGAAGAAATCTTCTGCACTGCTTTGATCACATGTGTTTCTGTTAACAGCCATGAGTCACACACCAAAAAATTAACTGAAGACTATAGGTGTGGCAGGTTGGACTTAAGGCGCTCCCTCCTTCTCTTAAGGAATAATCTTGGGGATAACAGAAAAACCAGGTGAATATGATGCCATTTAAGCAGAGGTGTAAGGTAAATAGTTTTCAGGATTTTCTGCCCTCCCATCATAAGAATTGCCCTGCCTGATGGGGCACCTGCAGTTGTTACATTGTTCGCTGTGTTGTTCACTTCTGTGGGCCATGGGAGGAGTACTAAGATAGTCACCAAGAGAGGCAGAGGCAGGAGAGAAAGGCAGGAGAGAGAAGGAGAAGAAAGAATGCCAGAGAAGCCCAGAGTGAAAACTTGCCAGCACTGGCTTGGAGCCCTGCTGGCCTGCTGGACCCCCAGGACCCCTGCCTGCCATGTACCTGGTTATGGCACTACATGTAAAAGCCCAATAAAAGCCTGAGAAAGCCAACGAGGGCTCCAGGACTCTCCTTTACCAGGTCTGCTCGGATCATAAAACCTGTTCAGTGCCTATCCTGCCCCCACAAGATGGCTCAGCGCCCCTAGAATGAAGAAACCATTCAAAGCAGAAGAGAACATATTAACACATAATTAAGCCAGGACTCCTAATTTGCAGGAAGTAGACCTAAATCATGTTATTAGAAGAAATATATATTTCTCTCATAGAGAGAAATAGGGGTAGGCAAACTTTGTCTATAAAGGGTCACACCGTAAATATTTTAGGTTTCCTAAGCCATACAGTCCTTTGCCATGACTCAGTTCTACTACTGTAGCGTGAAAGCAGAGAGACAATATGTAAACAAAAGAGCGGGACTGTATTCAAAAAAAACTTTACAAAAACAGTTTTGTGGGATTTGGTCCAAGGGCCAGAGTTTGCCAGCTCCTGGACTAGATCACAAAAACTACCCAGCCTTGCTGTAGGAAGAACAAACAGAAGTTGAAATGTTCCCAGCTTACCCCAGTCCTCCATTGCTTCTTGCCATGGACCCTAAGCTATACTCCCCTCTCGGCAGAATCAACAGGCTGTGCTCTCAGCCAGCTGAGGTTTTCATTAATTCCAACAAGGAAGTTACGTTCAGAGGCAATGGTAGGGACACCTGGTGATGAAGATGAAAGGCATCTGTGGAGACAGCACTAGGCAAAGTGCAGCGAACACAAGAGTGAAGAAGAATCAAACATCCTGAAATCACCCACAAGAACTTTCTGAAGCCCAGGTCCCAGGCTTTCTTTGAATCTCTCTTGAATCCTTCAAAAAGAAGTTCTTAAACTTCCCACAAGGCCCAGCTTAATTTCCTACCTCTCTCAGCTCATTCAATCAGTTTCTCCCACCCTGGTCTCCTTGCTATCCTACCTCAGGGCCTTTGCACAGCCCTCACTCAGACAGACCAAAAATTCTTTCTGTAAATAATCAAGTGGTTTATCCTCTCTCTTTATTTGGGTGTTTCTCAAGTGATAGTTCCTTGAAGACATCTTCCTTGCCTTTTCTATCCAGAATAGCATCCTCATCAGGTTTCACTTGGTTAATTTTTTTTGCACTGCACATATCACTATCTCTCTCTCCTAGTAGCATTTGAGCCTCATAAAGCCAAGGACTTTGTTTTTTTTTTGTTGTTGTTTATAGAGGCATGTTTTATTTATTTAATTTGTTTGTTTGTTTTGTTTATACATGCAGGTACAGTCAGAAGCGCGGGAGGGTGAGAGAATTCACCAGAGCCAGAGTGGGAGCAGAGCAGGCAGAAGGACTGAAGTACACTGCTGAGGGGAGCAGCGGGCGGCAGGAGAGGTCTGCGCGCCATGTGGGATCCTCCTCCGGTGGCCGGGGAGCAGCCGGGGATCGAACCGGCGCCGCAGAGGCCGCGGGCAGCTTCGCAACCCAGCACTCAACCGCTGCGCCACCGGGGAGGCCCAAAGCCAAGGACTTTGTTTTGTTCACTCCAGTATTCCTGGCACCTAGAATAGTACCTAGGATAGCTGGTGCCCAACAAACATTTACTGAACGAATGGATGAATCAAGACTAGCATGTCTGATGGTTAATTTTTTTTTAAGATTTATTTGTTTGTTTGTTTGTTTGTTTATTTATTGATTTATACAAGCACTGGGTACAGTCAGAAGTGCGGGAGGGTGAGAGAATTCACCAGAGCCAGAGTGGGAAACAGAACAGGCAGACCGACGAAATACACTGCTGAGGGGGAGCAGCGGGTGCGGCAGAAGAGGTCTGTCCCGCCATGTGGGACCCTTGCTGGCGGCCGGGGATCAAACGGTGATGCAGAGGCTATGGGCAGCTTCGCAACCCAGTGCTCAACCGCTGCGCCACCAGGGGAGGTCCTCTGATGGTTAATTTTACGCATCAATTTGGCTTGGCAATGGTGCTCACATATTTACTCAAATATGATTTTGGATGTTTCTATGAGGTGTTATGGATAAGATTAACATTTAAATTGATAGACTTGAGTAAAGCAGATTGCCCTCCATAACATAGGTAGGCCTCATCCAGTGACTTTCAGTCCTGAATAGAGCACATGACTGACCTTGTGTGAGCAAGAGAGAATTCTGCAGCAGGGTTTCTTTGCACTCAGAATGCAGCATTGACTCCTCCCTGGGCCTTCTTCCTGGATCTCCCAGACTAGTCTATTCTGCAAATTTTAAAACTACCAGCCTCCATTATTGAGTCAATTCTTTAAGCAATTACCAACTATTTATATGGGATTTTTTTTTTTTAGCATTTACAGTCCAAAAAGCAACCTACCAAGTCATACCAAATAACACATAAAACCAAAAATAACACTAACACACAGGCATGATAGAACTACACAGCCTTTAGAAAGTTTTCAGGGAAAGAGCTTGGTGCACACCACATCTATGACAGTTACTGCAAAAGAAATGTTGACCACTATTTTTGCTTTTCTTCTCCATCATAAAAACAAAAATTCTCTTTGAAGTTCTTTCAATTAGCAAAAAAAAAATTATGAATGTAGATGTTTCATCAAAATAGCTTAACTCAAATTTCAAAAAACAGGAGATACCTGTACCATATTCAAAAAGTGTGAGGCCTCTGCCCCATAATAATCTCCTGGGTGCTGGTTACCCATGTGAAGTAGGCTGTCAGAGGACTATCCATTTCACAGGCCCCTAGACCAATCCCTGCCACCTTCCCAGCACTCCCATCTCTAAAATTTATTAGAGTCATGGCTAAGCAATCCCAAAGCAGGGATTGCTTCATTAGCCATGGCATCATCTTAATTTTTTGTTTCATTTTCTTGCAAAGAGGCTGTTTTTGTTTTTGTTTTTTTAAAGATTTATTTATTTATACAAGCACTGGGTACAGTCAGAAGCGCAGGAGGGTGAGAGAATTCACCAGAGCCAGAGCGGGGAGCAGAGCAGGCAGAAGGACCGAAGTACACCGCTGAGGGAGCAGCGGGCGGCAGGAGAGGTCTGCGTGCCATGCGGGACCCTCCTCTGGTGGCCGGGGAGCAGCCGGGGATTGAACCGGCGCCACAGAGGCTGCGGGCAGCTTCGCAAACCAGTGCTCAACCGCTGCGCCACCGAGGAGGCCCACAAAGAGGCTGTTTTTAAAAAGAAGGAAGGCACTCCATATTTTTAATTAAAAAAATGAATGTCACACAACTTTAAATATTCAAGTAGTTTACCCTCTCTCTTTATTTGGGTGTTTCTCAAGTGATAGTTCCTTGAAGACACTTTCCTTGCCTTTTCTATTCAAAATAGCATCCTCATCAGGTTTCACTTGGTTTAATTTTTTTCCACAGCAACTTTATTTTGGAAGTCTCAACCTTGGAATAGAACATAAGTGAACTACTGTGTGTGGCTAAGTAAAAGTCACCTGTGGAATTTTACAAGGATAGATTGAACCCTAGGAGAACTGCCTACAGGACTGCCTGGCTGTTTGGGGCCAGGTTGCTAAAGTGAGGGGTGGAGGGGCGGGAATTACAGCTCAGGTGATGCCTTTGGTTTTTGTTCTTCTTCAGCTGGAAAAGCCAGGGCCTCTAAAATACCCAAAAGTTAGTTTTGGAAAAATATTCAGGTTACATTGTTCTTTCCCCCAAGTAGTAGAGAAAAAAAAGTTCAATCAGTTTTCAGGGTTGGAATAAAACTTTAGATAAAATCAAGAAAGGGAACAAGAGGAAAAAACCCACTCCAGCCAGTAGGCCATTTCTTCAGCCAAGCTCTCCTAACTGCTGAGGGTGCCTCTCCCAAACCTTTGCATTCCAGCCAGGCTCTTCCCTGACAGCTGTGATGTTAACCCAATGAATGCCGAATGCACAGCTAGAGGTTTGAGTAAATTTGCAATGAGAATAAGAGAGGAAATATTCTAAATGACTTTGAGTTTTGTGACTATTGCATTTGGATATATCAGACAAGTTAATGCAAAGTGTTATGTTTGCAACTTTATAAATGCTAGAAGGACCATTTCAATAAGGGAAAGCTGCAAAGAAAAAGTATCAATGGTCTTAAACTTTTTGCAGCAAAGGATAGAATAGAAGGAAAACTCATTGAGAATCAAAAACAGAATACTCTCCATAACAAATGATAAGTATGATGATTTTTACCTAACAGAGTCTCAGGAAAAAGGGAAACAATATAAAAATAACAGGCAATCTCCAGTTAGCAAAGCTTTAGAATTTTGAAAAGCAGTTTTCAGTTTGCTAACAAACTCTTATAAAGTCAGATGTCCGAGACTTAGTGGGGCTGATGACCTCTGGCCTGAAGTGCAAATGTTGGAGAGGGTCCATCTGAACTGAAAGCCTTGCTTGTCACGTGTGGACTTGGAATACGTTTTCTGGCCCTGCAGTCACCCGCTTTCCTGCTGCCAAAGAAAACCTTCTGGATTTTTTTTTTTTTTTTGAATCCCAAATTCACAGATACTAATTGCTTAGACTTTAAGCTTTAAGCTGATACTGTCTGCTATGGGCTGTCTTAGCCTCGAGACAAGCTGCGCTGAACTGAAAGCCAGCAGAGAGTCAACGCACGGAAATTCTCTTGGGAACCATGGCAGATTTAGGGTCATAGGCTATGAAAACAGCACGGATGCTGGCTCCACGACATGGGTCTCAGACAGATGCCCTTAGAGCAGGGTTTCTGATGGGACCACCTGCACTGAGCTGCTACTCAGCCTTACATTTCTGAAACAGAGACTGATTATGCTGTTCCTGCCCAAAGAGACATTTGGGGATGACACATCAACAGCAACCCCTCCACCACTCCAGCCAGTCTGGACTCTCCACCCACTCTGGGGAAGCCTTTCCTTCTGTTGGCTTGTTGTATTCAACTCTCTGGATTAGTTGCCCTTTGCGACAATGGATGGTAGCCTGATTCTGCTTCCGTCCTCTCCTCCCACTACACACAGTGTGATTATTAAATGCAGCTGCTCCAGAAAAGGAATGATCTTTTCTAAGCTGCTCACTAGATAAATGATGAGGACAGAAGAGGTGGGAGGTTATGTAAACCCATTTTAAAAACTCAGAGTTTCATCCTATCCAATTCCTGAACATGATGTGCCTTTCTGGTTTAGTACTGTCAATTTTTTTTTCCTGTGAAAATCCTTTTGTTTCTCTTGCACATAATCCTTCAGAGAAAAAGCCTGAATAGGAAAGATGATTAAGAAAAATGCAAAGTAATGATTATTAAATGGGAAACGCTGATTTTTTTAACAAAGACCAAAATACAAAACTCTAACACCTGGTGAGGTGCAGAGGGACTGAGGGAACATTAGTGATGCTTATTTTTGGAACTGCTCCTAGAAGCTCTCTCCTCTTCAGAAGAACTCCCTGTGCTGACTTTCCAACCCGCTGCAAGAGCTTTGAATGCAAGTGGACTCCCAAGCCAAAGATCACAAGGGACATTACACAAGACAGCGCTGAAACAGAGACCCACAGCGGGGGGTGGGGGCCGGAACCCTGCACTTCCCACACAGAACATCTATAAATGACATCCACACTGAGGCAGATGAACTGATGTCACGGACAAACAAAACTGTTTGGAACTGAATGTCTCAGGAAGTTTCTCTAAAACCAAGGACCCAACTATATTACATGGACTAGAATGAGAACCTTAAAGCTGGAAGCCCCATGGCAGGAGACCACATTGGGTGCTGTTAGCCTATACTGCCTGCCTGATGTATGGCCCACCTGGAGTGCCCTAACAACTGGAAACTTTGGGGAGGGGCCACATGCCCCCTCTGGGACGTATGTGTGTGTGTGTGTGTGTGTGTGTGTGTGTGTGTGTGTGTGCGCGCGCGTGCGCGCAGGCATTCCTCACCATCACCACATTGTCTCGGCCCTGGAAGTCTTTCAAGTCAGCTTCCACTTTCGGGTCATAGTTGTGCTGTGTTTAAATCAATGACTTAGGTCAGGCAAAAAGAAAGTTGTTATAGAAATTTGAGGAAACCACTTGTTTTTTAAAGATAGGCCTTTTAGTTAATGGGATCTGTTTTATCTGGCTAAGCCCAGGACTCCTGAATGGCGATACCTGTAAGTAGGGTTCACCCTACTGCGTGGGCTACTGATGGTGCCTTCCCATGCATTTCTCAGTGATGATATTTCACAGTCGCAACTCATTGCTGGGAGTGCTAAGAGTGTCCTGTGTGACTCCCTGGAAGAGGCTTCTGGGGAGCCCCGCCCTGGTTTCCTTTTGCCCTATGCACCTTTCTCTTCGCTGACTTTGCTTGGTTCCTTTCCCTGTTGTCAATTACAGCCATGAAGGGAACAGAATGCAGAATTGTGCCAGGCCACTTAGCAAACCATTCAACCTGGGAGTGGTCCTCGGGATACCCCAATACTTATGCCTACTACCATTGGCCAAAGGAAGCCATGCAGCCAAGCCCAGAGTGAAGGGGCTGAAAATATTTTACCCCATCAAGGGGAGGAATTGCAGACTTTCATGGCAAAGAGTCTGGAGATAAACAGAGGCCACCAATGCGATCTACCACAATTTGTATAAATACATAAAGAAATTAGAATGGTCCTTGACACATCAAAAGTAGTTTGTAAAATATTATTCCACAAGGTCTTCCCCGGTTTTTCTAGTCTATTCAACAACTGCCACTACCTCTACAACAGATTCAGTCCTTAATGATATAGTTTTTCTTCAAATTTCTGATGCAGATATTATATCCTTCAACCAGGCTCTTGGTTTAATGGGAGGCTCTAGGTTTCCTGTCACCATCTGAAAGCGTGGGGCTCCCTCCTATGGCTGCATCTGAGGGGAACTGATAGGCTTGTCAGGCAAGATGTCATGGTTTGCAGCTTTAGAATCATTTATCCAATAAAGAGTTGCTTAAGTACAAGAGTTTTTCAGGTGCTGGGTAAACAGCCAGGAACAAAACAGATGAAAGCTCCACCCCTCCCTATGCTAACTTTCTAGTGATAAGGAAGCCTAACTTTAACAATGCTTAACATCATGCCAGGATTGACCAAACTCTTCAGGACTGAGACATTCTAACCAAACCAATGGGAACTAAGAGATCAAGTACCAATATACCATTTACACTAGAGACAGTGCCTTTCTGCTGACCAAAATAGCCTCATTAATGTATTTTATAAAGATGCTATTTTTTAAAGCATTTATCATTCCAGAAATGTCTTACAATCTATGTCTTACCAAAAATTGACATTGTAAAATAAATTTGAGATGCTTTTATTTTTCTTGGCTTCCAAGGTACCCTACTTGGCTCCATCACCCTGACACTAAAAGCACAGAGGACACATGTGCAGAGTTGTCCACAAACCAGGCCTGGGTAGCTTACACCACCTCCCAGGCAACAACTAAAATTCAGTCACATGGACACCAAGCTGCAAGGGAGGCTGGGAAAAGCAGTCTCCCCACATGCCCAAGAAGAAAAACCAGTCTCTGCCATACTGCCCTTTGGGGAGGACAGAGAAAAAACACAGCCATCTTCTTTTTTATAAAGCATTTTTTTCTAGACTTTAGGCCAGCTGCCATTCTGTTGCAATATTCTTTATATAGATTTACTAAAACATTTGATCAGGTTAGAGATCTCTTTCAGGTCCAATTATGTCTCCCTGATACTTACACGAGTTTCCCCTATTAGTTTTTTCAGTGTTCTGCCCCGAGACCCATTTTATCATTATTTCTGCAGACCACCTAAGCCATTTAATATGTCTGAGTTATACTAGTTGACATTTAGTACTGCACCAGTGTCCAGCTCTGGGGACTCTTGTCGAACACCTATCGACTAGGAGCAGACTGCAAAGTTTCCCAGCACAGTGCTTCTCAGCCTAGGCCAACCTGTCTGGGTCAAACCCCAGCGTCACCACTTACTAACTGGGCAAATTTTAATCTTGCTTCATATTTATAAATTACCTTTTTGGGTAACTATGAGAACTAAAGAAAAGAATGCAAGCAAAGATTTCAAACAGTGCCTGAAACATAACAAGCACTCAGAAAGTGGCAACTATTTCTAATTATTGTTACTTAAAGAATACCTCTGTCTGAATACCTTTGTCCATCCACTAAACTCCATTTTGGGTCCAGTGCAGATCCTTATTTCTTCAGCTATCCAAGAAGTCTATATTTTCTTTTTCACTTTTATACCTTCCTGCTTTTGATTTAGGATGAGCTTTTTATGACCTTTTTGGACCACCACAGGACACAGCAATTGTCTCTTGGTCCTTTGGATCCTCCTCTGAAAATAAGGAACATCTTTCACCCAATACTCCAGGCATCTGTCCTGCTGAATCCATAAAGGACCATCCATTGCACTTATTCCTCTTCACCAATGCTCCTTGACCTTCCACACTTTTTTCAACCTCACGATCTATTTTGCAAGCACCATTTGGTCTCGTTTGGCTCTCTGCCCCACTAGTATTCAGCAGTTAGAACAGCTCTTGACTTAGCACACATGAGGCAATAAACTTTCATTCCTTAAGTTTGGAGCAGATAAGTTAAAAGCAAAGATGCATAAGCATATATTAACAGCTTCCTATTTACCAAATATAACTTACAGAGATAAGGATAGATATTTAATGACATGCCTGGCCCTATATTAACTACTGACCAGTAAAGAAGCAATTAGGTGTGTATTAATGTGATTAATAATTATATAAAATATCAAAACAAAATTTCAAATTTTTTCTCTCTGTTATATTTGTAGTATCTATAAATGATGTGTGTAGATTAATATTTTATAATTTGATCTGAGAAAGTTAAAAGATAAATTTTTACATTTGCTATCCCAATAGACCACAATTCTTCTGCTTTACCCACTTTGGTCACTCATCAGTTTTTCTCCTTCCCATCCCAACCTCAGGAGAGTGTAGAGAAGTATATCCAGCTCTTCTCAAATGCAAAAAAAATGAAGATTTCAAGCTTAATGGAAGTAAGAATTGAAAGAGCAGGGATAGGGCCTGCCTGGTGGCACAAAGACATAAGTCTCAGCACTATGAAGCTATCAGCAGCCACTATAGCACGAGCTTGATTCCTAGGCAGAGAGCTAACCCACATGGTACAGCAGACCTTTCCTGTCTCGCCCGCTGCTCCCCTCAGCAGTGTATTTCAGTAGATCTGTCTGTTCTGCTCCCCACTCTGTCTCTGGTGAATCCTCTCACCCCTAACCCCCACACCTGTGGCTTACACCCCAGCTCTTGTATGCATAAATAAATAAAATAAATCTTTAAAAAAAAAAAGAAAGAAAGAAAGAGCAGGAATGCAGGGACAAGAGGGAGGGAATGGCTTGGCTAAATAGAAAGAACACCAACACCACACTGTGAGCTGCTGTCAAGAATGGAGTAGAGGGGCCTCCCCTGGTGGCGCAGCGGTTGAGTGCTGGGCTGCGAGGCTGCCTGCAGCCTCTGCAGCGCCGGTTCGTTCCCCGGCCACTGGCGAGGGTCCCACAAAAAAAAAAAAAAAAAAAAGAATGAAGTTGAGTGAAGAGTAAACCTTGGACAGGGACAAAGGCTGATGCAAGGTGAGTGGATACACAGAGAGTTCCCAACATCCAGAAGAAGATGGTGGCAAGCATTGAGTGCAGTGGGGAAGAGAAAGATAAGCTGGTTGCAAAATTTTGAGATCAGAATCTTGAGATTGGGATGGGAATAAGGCCATGGTAAGACAGTTCATTTTCTGGAAACTATACAAAAGGTGCTTACAGTTAATCAACCTTAGCCTACAGAATGATAAGACTTGAGTATGGTGATGGTGGTGGTGGTGGTGGTGGTGGTGGTAGTTGTGGAGGGAGGACTCTTTTTGTTATTTTACTAACTTTTTTGGGCCAGGCTTTTTATTTCCAATTGTATTTTTGGATGGAGATGCTTTCTAAGCTAGAGCTCCATCTCCCTCTCAATTTCCACTTAGGGGTACTTTGTTTTTAGGCACACTCAAATACTTCTCATAATACACATTACCATTCCACATTACGTAACTGTTCATTCCTCAGTGGTCTGGTAGCAAAGCAACCATGGCAGATGCTTCTATCCTCTTTTTCCCCAACATATCAGCCCACTCTTGCTCACTTCAACCTATGAAAGGGTCTAGTCAAAAAATGAGGGAATAGGATCCAAAATATCAATAATCAGATATTTACCAATATCACAATTTCACATAGGCCCAGTCTGGTTTGCTTTCAAACATATGCAAATGCACTTAAAACTGTCCACAGCCACTGTGCTTAAACAGTCTGTGATCTTAGCCATGCAACAGAAAATAAATGCACCTTAAATACTTGTCAATTTTAGGCAAGTTAAATCTACAGGGTTTAGGCAGGGTTCTAGGTCCAGATATACACCCTTCCAGATCCCCTTTACACAGTACTATGGCCACTAAGAAGTAAACAGCAAAAGCTTGGACTTTGTTTTGAAATCCATTCATCTGCTCTAAGCCTTTTTTTTTTAAGATTTATTTATTTATTGAAGAATCGGGGTACAGGCCAGAGGTGTGGGGGTGTGAGGATTCACCAGAGACAGAGCGGGGAACAGAACAGGCAGATGGACCGAAATACACTGCTGAGGGGAGCAGCGAGCGAGACAGGAGAGGTCTGCTTCTCCATGTGGGACCCTCGTGGCCGGCCAGGATCAAACCTGCAGAGGCTACAGACAGCTTCAAAGCGGGGCGCTCAACGGCCTGTGCCACCAGGGAGGCCCTGCTCTATACCTTTTGACTGGCGAATTCAGACCATTTACAGCTGAGGTGATTACTGAGATGTAAGTTCTCATTGCCATTTTGGGGCTTTGTTTGTTTGCTTTCTAGTTTGTCTTGTCTTTTTGTTTTTTGAATTCTGATAGATTATTTGTTTTTCTGACTTTGCGGACAGTTTGGTCTCAAACTTGTTCTGATGGGCTACATTGCTAGTCTCCTCCTCTAAGTTATATAATTTAGGTGTCTGTTAATACTGTATATGTTGTTCTGTTACTTATAACAAGCCCTTAAAACTTCTTCATGTGTGGCTTGGTGTTAATAAATTCTTTTAGTTCCTTACATGTCCTCCTGTCTTGAATGTTACTATTGCAAGGTAAAGGAGTCTAGTCTAGAGATTTTTTTTCTTTGAGGACTAATATCTCCTGCCATTCCTTTCTTGCTTGTGGTGTTTCTACTGAAAAATCTGCTGACAATAGATTCCCTTATAGATCACTTTTTTTGCTTATGATATTTTTACTAGTCTGTCCTTTTCACTGGCTTTCAACAGTTTTATTATTAAAAGGCTTGGTGTGTGACTGTGTAGTATTATTTTATTTGGAACACTTTAGGACTCTTGGATCAGAACATCTGGTTCATTGCCCAGATCGAGATGGTTCTCAGCAATTATTTCTTCAAATAAATTTTCTATGACTTTCTCTTTTTTTCTTCCGGGACCCCAATGATACAGATGTTATTTCTTTTTAGTTTATTCCAAGGATTCTGACATATTTTCATTTTTTAAAATTCTTTTTTCTCTTTGTTGTCCTATTTGTGTTCTCCAATATTGTGCTTTCAAGTTCTCTAATTCTCTCCATTGCCTGTTTTTGCGTGTTGTGTTTCTTAATTCAGTAATAGTATTTTTTAGCTCCATTAGTTCCGATTATAACTGTCTTGTATTTTCTCCATCGTTAGTCTGCTCATGTTTTATACCATGCTTTGTTTTGTTCATTGTTTTTTGGTTTTTGAGTCCCATGAGCATTATTATCACTGGTACCTTGAACAGGTATATTCTGCAGTTCGTTTGACTGAGACTTCTCTCATGGGTTTTTTTTTTTTTTTTTTTTTTTGCTCCTGTATTTGTGATATGTTTATGTGTTTCTTCGTTTTCTCTTAAGTTTTGATGGATTGTGTTAAGGATAGACTTTTAAAACTTCTGTCTTGGTACCTGTTGAAATGATTAGAGAACTGGTCCTGACAAGGGATAATAGGTAGAAGGAACGAGAACAGTAGAATATCGAAGAGTCACCTTCACTAAGCACCAGGGATTCAAGCTTCCTGCTGTGCTGTGGGGTCCAGGGTGTATATGGTGGGGGTCCACAGGGATCCCTTCCTTTAGGCTAGCTCCTTGGTTTAAGTGTTTTCTCATAATCTCCTACCGGCTTCTGCCTCTAGGCTATGTTTGAGCACTGGAGAAGCACTGGGCATAGATGGTGGTTGAGACAGAGTCACAAGTCCTGAGTTGTTCTCTTCTCTAGGACAGAGTTTTATCCTGGGGTGTTTGTGACTGTTGTGAGCAAGTGCTTAAACTCTGTTTAGTGAAAGTGTTCATTTGTTCTCTTGTTTTCAGTCCAGTGTCAGACTATAAATAGTATCCTCTTCTATGCGAAGACACAGGTCATCCAACCTGGTTCTCCCCAAGGTTCAGGCTCCAACTGTCCTATATTGGGAACATCAGTCTCAAGCCAATATCATCACTATGCACCCCTGAGCCTATCATTTTTCAATAGTGCTAATTTTGTGCATGCCTTCTCCAGCACAGAGCTGGGCCCTCAAAATCCCTGCTGTGGATATGTGCCCCCTGAGTCAGCAACTATAAGGGTGTCCCATGCAGCAGATAGCCCCCCATTCTCAGGGGTTGTACTGCCCAGTATCACTGTAAACACAGTTCAGTCCCCTTCTGCTGGACTGTTGTTCCTGATATGTAGTAAGTACAGTATATACTTTTTTGTTTCAGGAGTTGTTGGTTTTGCTCTGCTGCAGTTTAGTTGAGTATATGGAGGAGGTGAGCCCAGAATCTTCACTCTTCCATTTTTATCACACTCCCCTGGTCACTAACATAAATGCAAACTAACACACCAAAACAATAGTTGTAAATATGATGTTGGTGGTGAGCAGCTTCTCAGATCTATTGAGGATTTCGTCTGAAGAAAACTACTTATATCAAAGGAGGATACTGTCTACATAGCAGAACAATGTTTCTTAAGTGGTCCATGAGTCCCTCAAAGACTTTATTCCTACTTGTTTAGCCTTTGATTTTGGAGATAATCAATATGGTCACCATGTTGGATAGCACAGAGCTAAAGGAATTTCCTAACTATACTCTGCAATGGTTAATTTTATTGTGTCTTAACTGGGCCATCATGCACAGATATTTGTTCAAACATTATTCTGGATGTTTCTGTGAGGGTGTTGTCTGGATGAGAGTTACACTAAAATCAGTGGACTTTGAGTAAAACAGATTCCCTTCTATAATGTGGGTGGGTCTTATCATTCAGTTGAAGGCCTGAATGAAAAGGCAGCATCCAGGGGCCTCCCTGGTGGCACAAAGGTGTAAGTCTCAGCACTATGAAGCTATCCACAGCCTCTGCAGCACAAGTTCGATCCCCTGGCCAGCCAGGGAGCAATCCACATGGCGCAGCAGACCTTTCCTGTCTTGCCCACTGCTCCCCTCATCAGTGTATTTCAGTAGATCCACTTGTTCTGCTTCCTGCTCTGTCTCTGGTGAATCCTCTCTCACACACCCGCCCCCCGCACCTCTAGCCTACACCCCTGTTCCAGTATGCATAAATAAATACATATTTTAAAAAAAAAAGAAAGAAAAAGCAGCATCCAGCCTTCATCTACAACATCCGCTCTTCCAGGTTCTACAGTAGTCTGCCTTTAAACTCCACCAAAACTCTTCCCTGCGTCTCCAGCATCCCAGCCTCAGCCATCAGGTTTTGGACTTGCTAAGATTCCACAATCATGGGAGTCAATTCCTTAATATAAATCTATATAATCTTTTTTCCTATTGGTTCCATTTCAGTGGGATTCCTAATAAAGTCTGTAAGTCAAACTGTGCTATCTTCTTTACTAAGGAATTCTTCCTAGCAGCACTCTACCCATTGGCGGTCACAAAGGTTGAATCAGGGAACTACAGATGCTAATATAGCTGGACATTTCCACTCTCCTAGGAACAGTGATTCTGAGCCCAAAGAAAGGGACCCAGTGCCAGGTGGCCCCCGGGAGAAGGTGACAGTGGCGACACACCCACAGGCGGAGTTTAACAACTGTCTTGAAGTTCTCTCCGTCTGCGGTGAGGATCGCTCCCCAGGGGGTGCTGGGCAGCTCCAGACAGGGTATCAGGCAGACTAATATGCGCAGACACCAAAGCGCTCTATGCCATGCGTTTTCTCTGTAATACCTGCTCCACCCTCTTCTGGCAAGGCTTGGGAGACCCCGGAGGTGACAGCTCACAGCCCACAACAGACGCACAGCGAATGTCCATCTTCCCTGAGTCCAGCACCGACCCTGTCCTTCGCAGCCAGCGCTCTCGTGCATCCCGGAAGCGCCACCTCCATGCACATTTTTCTCAGTCCTGCAGCAAATATTGCTCCAGGTGACTTTCCTCCCCACGGCCAGCTAAATCAAGACTGGGGAACCGGGAAGAGAATTAGCAAACACATTTTTGAAAGAGAATAGCTGGACACCAGCACAACAACGCATCTGAAGACTTTTTACCTTCCTTTCACACAATATTATTTCGTTCATATTTGCGAATAGGAATTCACACCCTAACCTATGCAGATCCTGAAATGCTAAAGAGAACAAATAATCAAACATGCAAGTTACGTTCACATTCTGGATTTTTAGCTGTTTCCATAGTGTTGTAGGACTAATTGTGACCATAATTATTGTCTGTGAGATGCGAGGCATTTTTTATGAAAACTCCAGGAAAACACTCCCAACCACCCACCCCCATGCCCTTAAAATTTGTTTTGTTTTAAAGATTTATTTATTTATACAAGAACCGGGGTACAGGCCAGACGCGCGGGAGGGTGAGAAGATTCACCAGAGACAGAGTGGGGAACAGAACAGGCAGACTGGCGAAATACACTGCTGAGGGAGCAGCCGGCTAGACAGGTGAGGTCTGCCGCGCCATGTGGGACCCTTGCCGGCCGGGATTGAACCAGCACTGCAGAGGCTGCGGACAGCTTCACAGCGTGGCGCTCAAACGCCTGTGCCACCAGGGAGGCCCTGCCCTTAAAAATTAAAATAGGGGCCTTTCTGGTGGCGCAAGGGGTTAAGCACCACACTATGAAGCAATCCGCAGCCTCTGCAGCACGAGTTCGATCCCCGGCCTGCCAGGGAGCAACCCACATGGCGCAGCAGACTTCTCCTGACTCGCCCGCTGCTCCCCTCAGCAGTGTGTTTCGCCAGTCTGCCTGTTCTGCTCCCCACTCTGTCTCTGGTGAATCCTCTCATCCCCGCATCTCTAGCCTGTACCCCAGCTCTTGTATGCATAAATAAATAAATCTTAAAAAAAATAAAATAATGTTTTGAAAAACTTAAGAAACCAAATTCCCTACCCTGGTACCACTTGCAA
Source organism: Talpa occidentalis (assembly GCF_014898055.3). Taxonomy (NCBI): domain Eukaryota; kingdom Metazoa; phylum Chordata; class Mammalia; order Eulipotyphla; family Talpidae; genus Talpa; species Talpa occidentalis. The sequence goes on along the minus strand of NW_023603840.1, from coordinate 5,798 downwards.
ATCCTGCCAATAGAAAGCGCGGCTTTCAGCATCCCCAAAGCACTTTGGCCCCGCGCCCCGCCCCGCTCCTGCCCCTCCCAACTGGCAGCGGAGGGCGCCCTCCTAGCCAATCAACGTACCACGGGGCCCTCCTCCCGCGCGTCTTTCAAAGGCTACCTGGGGACCAATGAGCGGTTAGAGGCCGAGCCGGGGCACAGTGGGGGACGGAGGAAGAAACAGAAGGAGGGTGTGATTGGTTCCTCGAGGACCCCGCGTCTCGCTTCACAGCGGGTGCACCAATCAGGGGCGGGCTTGGCGCAGGGCTGGTGCTGAGACGCAGGTGCTGCCCGGGGTAGGCGGCGGTGGGTCGCGAAGTGGGCGGCCAGCGATGAAGCCGGTGAGTCTGGCGGGCTGGGGAGGGTCGGAGCCGCAGGGACGGGCGTGAACCTGCGGCCAGTTCTTGGGCCCGGAGACATCCGGAGCCTGATGGCCGCACGACTCGCGCAGTAACCGTCGGGGTCCGGGAGGTGGAGGTGGCGCTGCCCGGGATGCGCGAGAGCGCTGGCTGCGAAGGACAGGGTCGGTGCTGGACTCGGGAAGATGGACATTCGCTGTGCGTCTGTTGTGGGCTGTGAGCTGTCACCTCCGGGGTCTCCCAAGCCTTGCCAGAAGAGGGTGGAGCAGGTATTACAGAGAAAACGCATGGCATAGAGCGCTTTGGTGTCTGCGCATATTAGTCTGCCTGATACCCTGTCTGGAGCTGCCCAGCACCCCCTGGGGAGCGATCCTCGCCGCAGACGGAGAGAACTTCAAGACAGTTGTTAAACTCCGCCTGTGGGTGTGTCGCCACTGTCACCTTCTCCTGGGGGCCACTTGGCACTGGGTCCCTTTCTTTGGGCTCAGAATCACTGTTCCTAGGAGAGTGGAAATGTCCAGCTATGTTAGCATCTGTAAACCTAGCTGGGAGAGCCTGATGAATGGTTCACACCAATTCAAAATCTTTACTCATCAACCGCTTTTTAAAAAAAAAAAAAAAAAAAAAGGAAAAACAGATGCAAGAAACGGAAGCCTTGCCTGGCTCAAGGTATCTACCTGTTGCAGGGACTTCATTTGTATTGAGCTGATAATATAACAGATAATTCCAAAGCAACTAAATCCATAGTCTAAATTCGCTCTGTCGCTCTGTAATGTGATCTTGTAGTAACAAGAGTGTTAGAGAATATAGCTTCAGAGCTGGAAAGGGCATGGGGTGGTTCCGCTTGCTAATCCCCATGCTTTCATGTGGAGGGAAGTCAGCTGTCCTTCACTCCTGGCAGTCTGTCTCTTTCTCCACTTGACTCCATAAGGGGAAGAGGGAGTGGTCTCATCCGGGTTTGGGAGGAATTGAACACAAGCGACTCAACCCTCTCTTCCCTTCTCTCTGCAGAAAATGCCATTTGGGGTGCTTTCTACCACAAGAGAGCCCTGGGTTGTCCATGACTGCCTGTGACTAGGTGGATGAGGCTAATTCTAGGGTGAAGAATTGACAAGCTCACTTGACCACAGCTTTAAAGCCACATCCTCCATTTGACACTCAGTAATAAAACTAACACACTGATCTCCATTTGCCTCTCCAGTGTCTCTTCTCTCAACTGGTTTCAGCTACAGAGTAAAAGAAACGAGTGTTTTTATGGGCCTATAAAATTCCAACAATCTCCATTGGCAATACTGCCTACTGGTTTGAGTTCCAACTCCTTAGATCAGCATACAAAGCTAATTTCAATCTCTCTAGTCTAATTATTCACAAATTGGGGGCAGTTTATTCCATCTGTACTACCCCACACCAAATTACTAGGCTGTCTGGGGGTTAATGTTTGAGAAAAAGATCAGGTAAAAACTACATGTCTAGCCTCAACTCCTCTACTTTTATATCACAATTCCTGAATCCACAAGCTCTTTCTCCGTTGACCTAATTGTCTTACCTTCTTTATCTGCCTAAATACATCTTGGTTAGTCTTCAAAACCCAACTAATACATCTCCTTTGTGAAGCTTTCTCCAGTTCCATAAGTAGCAGTTTGCTCCCTTTTCTGAAGTGCAGTTTTGTGTCCACTGTAGTCCTTATAACTTTCTTCTATAATCTGTGTACACATCTGTCTCTCCATCTGTACTGAAAGCAAGCTATTTATCTTAAATGTTTGTGAACTAATGAACAAGTCCTCTCACGTTTATAGTTGCAGTAAACAAATTCAAAATAACTGAAGTGACTTGTCCAAGATTATAAAATGAGTGGCAGTGCCAAGACCAGAAGCCAGGTTCCTAGTTCCCAGTCCCAATTCTTCACTGCCTAGTGCCGTGAATATTAATATGGTGGTAAATAGCAATCATTTGTTATCAAGATGGCCAATCTCTCTGATATTCCAGATTGAATAAATTGCAAATTTGCATTCAGTGAGTGTTTATGAAAGGTTCAGCTAGCCTTTCATCTGTAAATATTCTTTACAGTTTTTTTTAACACAACTGATTTCTTTTGAAGCCTAGTTCATTGCAAACAAGTGAGTTTGACTCATCAGATGAAGATCCTATTGAAGATGAACAGACTCCAATTCAGATATCATGGTATGTTAATATTTCTGATCAATGATGGGCTACAATATTTAATATGTACATCCTAATCATTGTAGATTATAGGCCACATATTGAAAATATTTGATGATTCTCTTCTGCTGATTACATAATTCTAATCTTTAAGGGATCTTTTAACGCCATGATTCATTTACTATCTTAATATAAGGCTTTTCTTAATTTGGGGGGTGGGGTGGGAGGAGAAGGTGCTAAAATGGGGAAGTCCTTTATGCATGAGAAAAGCATAGTATAAACAAGCAAGGAGTTGAGATATGATTGGAGTGCGTTCCCATTTATTATCAAAATCTACTTATTCTTTTGCAACAAAAGAATAGTATACCAAACATAGCCGGAGACATAATTTATCATTAAGTGAAATCCTAGAACTATTTGCTACGGTAATGTACCTATTCCTATTTGAGATAAAAGCCACCTTATTAGAGATACAATAACAAAAACAGATTTTTCTAAATAAACTCAACTTTCACATCTTGGCAGTGAAGATGTGATTCTCTGCAACCAACAATCAAGTGCTTTCTCTTACCTCTGCAAATGTAAGAACTTCCCTCCTTAGGAAAGCACCATCCCTACTGGGAAGAGAAAAGAATCTAAGTGTTATTCCTAAAGTTCTTTGTTGTGCTATCTAATAGGGTTACCTTTCAATCCTCATTCTAACCTCCATTTTAAACTCAAAAATGCATCTGTTTTTCAAAGTCAGGTGGTATTTATATGATGCCTCCTGTTTTTCTGTATCTTCATCTTTAGTTTTGCAGACAAGGTGAGTCTCTGCCCCCTTTGCTCCTCCTGAGTACTACAAAGTGGGACTAGGATATCATGAGATTATTTCATTTTAGCCAAATCCAGTAAAACAAAGAATGTGTGACCTGTGATTTTTAGCATATGAAATTATATGTTTAAAGAAACCCGACAAAGAAATCTTAAAATTGTAATGTAGAATGAATGCCGGGCATGAAATTATCAGAGGGTCTTTGCCGAGCTTGTTTACCTAAGATTACTAATTCAAAATATGTATCTCACAGGGTAACTTCAGTACACTTATTTCAGCTATAGACAATCCAGGCATTATTATCTTTAAGATAAGTTTTAATTCACTTGTCATTTTTCAGACTTAAATAGTAACAAGGCAAATAAGTTCCCGTTTTGATACTTCCAATCTTTCTAGGTCTTTTTGTGACCAACACATTACATTTAATTATGAATTTTTGTTTTGTGACTATTGTAAAACTTTAAAACACCCTTCTTCAGTAACAAGCACACATCTTGATTAAGTTGAATTTCCACTTAGAATGTTTTAAAAACTGAATTAAACTTGATAATTTCTTTTCAGGCTACCCCTGTCACGAGTGAATTGCTCTCAGTTTCTCGGTTTGTGTGCTCTTCCAGGTAGGAAACACTGTAATCAGCTTCCCATTAATATACTTTAAATTAATTTGTTTAGCTAACATCATTTTCTGTACTGAATAATACAAGAATTTCCAGGCCAACAGCACTAGAAAAGGAACATAGATCTACTTTAAAACCTTTCTGGACCCACATTTATAATTCTACATTTGATAATAATTTGATAGTAATTCTACATTTGACTTAAATTAATAAAGCTTCATCACTGAGGTACAATGTGAGGTGTAGGGCTTCAGCCAGGATCTTGTTACAGAAAGCACACAGAATGAAAAAATCCTTGAAAGTTCCTGCAACTGGTAGCTGTGAATCCCTGGAATTATATCCCTAGAGTTCATATTCAAAATGGCATTGAAACATATAAATGATCATGTGGAATGACTGTCTGAAGTAGCCATATATTTATTTCAGTATATTTGTTATATATTACCAGAACCTGGCTTTTTCACTTGCCTTATTACTACTTACAGGTTGTAAATTTAAAGATGTTAGAAGAAATATCCAAAAGATACAGGTAGGTATAATTTGAGATAACCATATTAATAGGTTATTTTTAGATAACACTGAAAGTCTCTTTCTCAAAAGGAATAAACTGTAATCTCTTCTTAATATATTTAATAAATATTCAGTATTTCATAGTTTCAAACCACTGATTTATTCTAATATGTGAAGAAATGTGAAGGGCCTGGAGAACTCATCATTTACTGAACATGGCATTGCTTTTCACGGATTGTTGCTTTTCATGGATTGTTGTAGTTATATCACACATAGAAATTTTTGAGGTATGTCGATGTGAGAGAAGTGTATGTGTACGTTGATATGAGAGTGCAAATAGAAAACTGACATTGCATTGTCCACATCTTTGAACATAACTGCTCATGGACTTGACTGTGGTGATAGGAATTAAATCTGAATTGAGAACCCAGAGGTAGCAGTGAAATTGTCTGTCCTGGATAGAAAATTTAGAAAGCCAGCATCTAGACAGTCAAGCTCTAGAAAGACGGCATCTAGAAAAACAGCATCCAGAAAGGTAGAATAGGGGCTGATCATCACTTGCCCTCGGGTGTTCAGACCACTTATAGCCTCAAATCTCACAAATATACTGAATAGCCTCCCAATATGGAGTTTACATATTTCAAGATACAAATTTGGACTTTCAAATATTTTATTCTGGTTGACCTCGAATATCACAAACTTAATTGGTAAGTCAACCAATATACTTAAAATATACCAAAACAAAAATGTATATACCGTGCTTCATCTGATTTTTAAAATCTTAAAATTTTGGTCTGATTGTTCTGGAATTTCTATTTGCTAATATACTCTCTCTAATTTTTCCTAGCCTATGAAAAAGGCTTAAAGATGCTAGTAGATTACTTCACCCTTGCAGTATTTGTAAAGATTTTCTGCTTTAGAGACAGCCATCATGGTAGAAAATTTCCATTTGGAAAACATTTAAGTCATAAGCAAAATATTATTTAAATTATTGGCTCAAGAACCAATTATGCACATTTACAATGTGTGTTGGAGAGATCTCGAAATCTCCCTGCAGCAGTTCCTATGGTTCTGTCTCATTTTTTTCTAAGAAAGCTTGAAATTCACTATATAGTAGAAATTATCTGTTGTATACAAAGGCAAATAAAAAATTACCTAGCCTTAATAATTATGAAGTATATTAACTTAATCATTTAACCTCAATTTAATAGGTTAAGTCCTGTTGCAAGTACAAAAATGTAACAATGTCTAGAGTAGCACTGTATTTCATGTATAAAATGAATTATTAATGAGACGGTTTTTT
>NW_023603839.1:0-5586 GCF_014898055.3 Talpa occidentalis | reverse complement strand
TACCCCATTCCTTTTTATTGCTAAGTAGTATTACATTATCAAATACCAGCTAAGGAACTTTGGGCTGCTTCCTTTGGGCAATTATGATAAAACCTTTATGAGTATCTGTGTATAGGTTTTTTTTTTAAGACATACGTTTTCATTTCTTTGGGGGAAACCTAGGATTACAATTGCTAAGTGATGTGGGTATGTATCTGTCTAACATTATGTGAAATCACTAAACAGTTTTCCAAGGTATAAAATGTACCATTTTACATCCCTGCCAGGTTGCATAAAAAATCCAGTTTGCTTCACATCATGGTCAGCTTTTGGTATTACAGTACTTTTAAGTTTAGCCATTCTAATAGGTGTATAGCAGTATGTCATCATAGCTTTAATTTGTATTTCCCTAATGGGTGATGATGTTGGATATATTTTTAATGTGCTTATTTGTTATCTGTATATCTGCATTAGTGGAATCTCCAAATATTTTGCCCATTTTTTTAAAAAAATGAGGTTATCTGTTTTCTTATAATTGCATCGTGATTTTTAAAATATATTTTGGACACCCCATTTACCAGATACATATTTTGCAGATGTTTTTTATCAGTCTGTGCGTTGTCTTTTTACTTTTTAACAGTATCTTCAAAGAGCAGATTATAAATTTTTATGAAATCCAATTCATCTATTTTTTTCTTTTATGACTTTTTTGTATTCTATCAAAGCAATCTTGTTTAACCCAATGTCACAAGGATTTTTCTCCTATGTCTTTTCTTCTAGAAGGTTTGTAATTGTTTGTAATATTTAGGTGTATGATCCACTTTTTTAAAGTTTAAAATTTCTTACTGTGGTATAATTTACACACAATAAAATTAAAAACTTGATGGTAAAATAGTTTTATTTGGTTGAGTTTTAAAAATTGTTGCTGTGTACCCAAATTTGAAACAATATGTAAAGTATTTCTATCACCCAAGAAATTTCCCTTGTGCCTTTTTCTAATCAACACCCTCTTTTCAAGTGACACTTTATGATTTCCATCAACATAGGTTATTTTGTTTGCTTCTGAACTGCATATAATGAGATCATATTGTATGAATTCTTTCTTTTCTGGCTTCCTTTTTCAGTATAATACTTTTTAAGATCTATCCCTGTTACTGGGTATATCCATAGTTTGTTGACTTTTATTACTTTTTCTATTTTTCCATCTTGGTGTTAATGGACATTTGGGTAGTTTCCAGTTTTAAACTATTAAGAATAAGGCTACTGTGTATTTGCTTATGGTCTATTTCCATTTGGACGTAATGTTTGTATATGGTATCATGCATGAGTTGTGATCGCTTACTTTGCGTATGGTTGTAGAAGTTTAAATTTTTATATCTGTCAAATGTTTCCTTCTTTTCCCTCATGGTTTTTTCTATATCTTTGATTCTTATAAGCCCTTCCCTAATCACAATGTCAGATAAATTTTTCACATGTATTTTATTTTAGTTTTATTGTCAAAACGCATATGTAATGCATGTTAAAAAGTCCATTATATGGGAATTCAGTTTGTACAACTAACAGTTTGAAAGTACTTCATTTGATTATGGTATCATAGGGTGAAGAATGAATTTCTCTTGTTGCTATCCCTACTGGATTGGGATTTTTTTCCCCCATTTAAGTCCAGCTCCATAGTACTAATCTCATAGTTACATAATGACATATATGCTTGTCCCTGAACTAATTAGATCAGTATTCATGACTGTTAAAAATTGTTTCTCTATCTTAGGATATTACACATGACATTAATGCAATTACTTAAGATAAAATTATTTGTTTGAAGTGTAAAATGGAGACAAGCATAGAAGAATGAAAAATTGTAGAACTCCTTTTGCTCACTCTCAATTTAATTTGCAAATATTCACCCAACTTTATGGTAAAATGTTTTTATTTGGGGCATTATGTAGAAAAGTGAATTGCTCTCTTAGTAACAGGGTCTCAGATAATAGAGACCTTTAAGAAATAAAATTTATAATTTTGAAAAGCTTGCTCACTTTGATTTTAACTTTTATAATTGAACAGATGCCTCTGGCCAGGAGGGGGAAATCTCAGGATGTGAGTGTGGTATCTTGGAAATGGAAATCAAGCATTATAGATCTCCAGGCTCATGATGAGAACACTGATTCATATTTCACAAGCTCAGTGGTGGTTATACTCTGAATTTACAGCTTTTACATGTTCTTTCTCTTTTGCTAGAATCATCTACTATTTCCATTCCTTGGGAAGCTTTTTCTGTAATGTTTCTAATAGTAGAGTAAATAAATTAAAAATCGCCACTGATTTTTATTCCTTATTATGTTAAAGTCATTTTAGATTGTGAACTTTTAAGTCTCAATAAGACACATGCTAAAAGAAATTTGTATTGCTATTTATATTCAGCATTGATTTAGAATGGGGGTGGAAGCTCATTTTCACATCTAAATTTGATATGGGATAATTTGTAAGATTTTTTCCTTATAATAACTGCTGTGACTAGATTAGCAGATTTATTATTGTAATACAGATTACCATCCCATAAGCCATTATTGAAATAATCTGTTTTAAATATCAAAAAGTTTTCTATGAAAAATTGCTGTGTGATTACTCTGTACATTTAAAGAGCTGAAGAGTCATAAGTAAGAGGCTCTTAAGAAGTAAGTGCTGGGCCTCCCGGTGGCGCAGCGGTTGAGCGCTGGGCTGCAAAGTTGCCCGCAGCCTCTGCAGCGCCAGTTCGATCCCTGGCCACCGGGCGAGGGTCCCACATGGCGCGCAGCCCTCTCTTGCTGCCCGCTGCTCCCTCAGCAGTGTTTTCAGTCCTTCTGCCTGTTTTGCTCCCCACCCTGGCTCTGGTAAATTCTCTCACCCTCCTGTGCTTCTGACTGTACCCAGTACTTGTATAAATAAATAAATAAATCTTTAAAAAAAAAAAAGGAAATTAAAAAAAAAGGAAGTGCCATTACATGACACTGTGGACAGTCTTTAGCCTTAGAGAAAAGTGTTTCATCATTAATGCTTATCCTTTAACAACTTGGAATATGTATAATATAATTAAATTAACAAATGAGAGCTAAGTTTCTAGCAACATCATAAATGAAACTGTCTCGTAGCCAAGAGAAGAGGTAAAAATAAAAGTTAGCCTGAAGAATAGAAGAACCAATTTAAAGGTATATGAAAACTAGGCCAAATCCATATCTGAGGCTCAGGAGAAGTACTTGGAAGATAGATAAGAGTAAGAAAAGGAAGAGAAAGGAAAAGAAAAGGAAAAAAGCCAACATGATTATGAGAATGTTGGACTTGTAATATTGGCTAGCAAATGCCAGCCTGTGTAGTTCCTTCTTTCAAGCATCAAGTGGCCTCTACGGTGGCCTTTGGCAGGTTCATCATGCAGAATTTTGCTTTGTCTTTCATCTTAGCACTTCTCAGAGGTTAAAGTTGGTTAAATGAGATATTGAAAAGAATAAAAATTTAAGTTGGGCTGAAGGAACTTTGAAGAGTGGTATATCTCTATATGATGGAGGATAGAATTTTAGAATATTCGAAGTGATGGGAACCTTAATCAGACATGATTTTTATTTTTATTTATTTATTTAAATAGTTTTCTAAATGCAGGAATCCTCCTTTTTTTAAAGATTTATTTATTTATTTATACAAGCACTGGGTCCAGTCAGAAGTGCGGGAGGGTGAGAGAATTCACCAGAGCCAGAGCGGGGAACAGAACAGGCAGACTGACGAAGTACACTGCTGAGGGGAGCAGTGGGAGCAGCAGGAGAGGTCTGCGTTCCATGTGGGACCCTCACCCTGTGGCCGGGCATCTAACCGGCGCTGCAGAGGCTGCGGGCAGCTTTGCAGCCCAGCGCTCAACCACTGCGCCACCAGGGGAGGCCCCTCAGACATGATTTTTTAAAGGGAAACTGGTCCATTTTCTTAGGGTAACCTAAAAATTATATTTGTGCCCTCTGTATTTATTATAGCAGTCTAATAGTTATTCAGAATTCCAGATCACTAACAGCTGAGGTATAAAAATTTGGAGCAGGATGATTTTTCAATAATTAAAATCAATAATAGGAAAGGTCACTTCTGTTCGTCTATACATAGTGTATGTAAAATATACATATAGGTACAAATACATAAACACACAAGTATATATGACATAAATAAAGTTTATATGTAGATTTACTTGTTTTTCTCTTCATTTCCTTCTACAAACTGAAGTGGAAAAATTAGTAGAAATCATTAAAAAACAGAGAAATGTAGAGGTTTCTTGCCTTATGCCCTTTAATTCCCAGGTATTTTCCTTCAAAGATGGTTGACTCCTGATTCTATATCATTAAATGTCTCTGTAGAATTTTGGATCTATATATCATGTAGTTTCAAGCCAAACAATTGTTGAAGTCAAAAGGTTAATTCTCAGCTCTAAAAAAGATTGAATATAAACTCCCACTAGTGCAGACAAGTGGTTTTAAAAAAAGGCTGATGTGTATAACAGTAGAAAACACCCAGATTAGGAAGTAAACTTCCTTTTGCAATAGAACACTATTGCTCTATTTTTGTATGAATTTTCCAGTTGTATTTGAAAAGTACCACGAAGAGCTCCCTATGGAACAATCTCAACAAACAATCCCTAGTGTTGATACAAATTTTCCATCATGGCTATTTTTTTTCTAGGCTGTCATCAACCTGGTGCCATAATCACTAGGATTTTTAGCAACCAAAATATAAACTAGTGAAAATCTCAAAGAGTAGTATGTATCTCTGTCGTCATTTTCCTAGGTATATCCATAGTTGATTCCCTTTTGTTACTGAGTGGTATTCCATTTTTCCATCTTGGTGTTAATGGACATTTGGGTAGTTTCCAGTTTTAAAATATTAAGAATAAGGCTACTGTGTACTTGCTTGTGGTCTGTTTCCATTTGGACTTAATGTTTGTATATGCTGCCATGCATGAGTTGTGATTCCTTACTTTGGGTTGGTTACTTTGCCTATGGTTGCTGGCCCTTCATTTTCATGTGAGAAATGTAAGTAGTGAGTCACCTAAAGAATATATTGTAATACGTGTTTTTAGAAAATATAAACAAACTGGAAGGAGAAGTTTTTCTCTTTGAAGAAAGAGAGAATGAATGCCACAGAATTCTTAAGGAAGTTTTTCTTCCTTTGCTGAAAATCACTCTTTGATACCTCAAAGACCTTCTTTTCTTAGCTTTAGTCATTTCTGGCATAATAGTAGCCCTGAGCAGAATCATTTCCAGCAGTAATATTTTTTTTTTTACATCTATTTGACTCATCTCACATTTTAAGATATTGAGCCTCTCATCGCCAGATACACAGGTGGCGTATGCTTTGTAAATTTGCTCTAGTCTTGTTTCAGGAACCGATTCAGAAACATGTAACGGGGGTGGACTCACATTAGTCACACTCATTGACAGTGATGTGCAAAGCAGATTGCCAGTCATTCATTGGGAGCTGGAAAAATACAAGAAACTCTGAGACCCTTGGGTGGATGCATTCTCTCCTCATATGTAAATTCACATAAGAAAGTATTTTAAGAAGTTTACTTGGTGGGGATGGAATCAGAGGAAGGAGCGGTAGGGA
>NW_023603834.1:0-5602 GCF_014898055.3 Talpa occidentalis | reverse complement strand
CCCGTGCCTCTGACCTGTACCCTGGTTCTTGTATAAAAATAAATAAATCTTTAAAAAATAACAATAATTTCTAGCTGAATTTCACTGTGGTCAAAGAGGGAGGTTTGCACTATACCTGCTTTAGGGATTATATTGAATTTTTCTTTATGGCCTAGTATATGATCAATTTCGTAAATGTTTGATGGGCTCTGGCAAACAAATTAGTCTTTTCTATTTGTAGTGTACAAAGTTCAGTTACTTAATCAACCTTATTAATCGTATTATTTCAATTCTACACAAACATAGAGGATAGTACTATCTAAATATGTCAAAGATAGAAGTGTAGTGAGTCTCCTCCTGTGATCCTTTTGTTTGTCTGTCTATGTGTGTTGAAGTTATTGCTTCCTCTGGTTGGGTATAATGCTGTAAAGGACCTGATAATTTCATCTGGATTGTGATTTATACTCTTAATGAGTACAAATGACAAAAGTTCATTTGTATTTCATGATTTTTGCCAATGATTCTTTTTTTTTTAATAAATTACCTAAACTTTTTTTTAAGATTTATTTATTTATGCATACAAGAGCTGGGGTACAGGTCAGTGGTGTAAGGGGGTGAGAGGATTCACCAGAGACAAAGTGGGGAAGAGAACAGGCAGATTCACCAAAGTACTCTGCTGAGGGGAGCAGCAGGTGAGTCAGGAGAGGTCTGCTGTGCCATGTGGGCTGCTCCCTGGCTGACAGTGGGACCAAACTCATGCTGCAGATGCTGCAGATAGTTTCATAGATTGTGTCTTAACCCCTTGTGCACCAGGGAGGCCCTTGACAGTGATTCTTTACCTGATATAAATATTCTTACCTTTCCTTTCATTTGACTTGAACTTGTCTCTTATAACTTTGCCCAATCTTTTATTTTTAACCATTTCAAGTCCTTGGGTTTTCTTATTTCTTGCAAGCTTCAAATAGTTGCATTTCCATCCTGATCTTTATTTTATCCCATGGAGAGTCTTTGTTACTTTACTAAAAAAAAAATCATGCATTTACATTTATTGTCAACCCTAAACTGATGGATCTCACTTCCATGAGAAAGCTGAACTCTGCCTTTTCCGTTTATTCTTATGGCTAATTCCTTTTATTTCCTGTGTTTTGTTTTATTGACTTTGAATATTTGCTACAGTCTTGTCCAGACTTTGCTTAGTGGATATTTCATTTCTAATTCCACTAGAAGGTATCTTTACATTGAAAAAGTCTTGGTTGTAGCTGCCTGATCATCAGAATAGAATCTGAAACAGAACTCTCTGAGTCCCTTATTATCTTTTGAGTGTCATCCACCTTTTGATCCAAGTTGATGTGACTAACATTTTAGATCCAGATCATTGTGTTATAAGTTTTACATTCTGTAATTTGTCATTTAGGAATAATTTTTGATATTTGTATTCAGTCTAAGAACTATTTACAATGATTACTTAAGAATCACTGCTTTTTTAACTAATTTCAGTGCTAATCTTCAGACTTTTAAAGTTAGAGAGTTGTCATTCTCAGACTCCCAGATGGTGAGAGTTTACCTTTCAACAAGAACAAACAATGTTTCTTCCCCCCAAACCTCATAAATATGGCTCCCTTTTCATTTAGCACCAGAATGACACAATTCAAAACCAACCTGGGCTTTGTTCTTTTATATGTGACTCTTTTTTCCTCCTGGAGTCATAAACAACATTTTCATTATTTGCATCATTCAAATTGTTTTCCAGAACCTCTCTCAGTAGAAGTTTCTATTTATTTTCCTCAGAATGCAACAAACCTTTCCAATCTGAATATTCAGATCTTTTTATTTCGTTTTAATGTGCAGGTAAATTTTCATTTATTATATTCTAAGTTATTACATTCTAAGTTATCTCTTATTCTGGACTTTTCTTCAAGAATCTCTGGTATGTGCTTGCTGCTTGTACACAAAGCATCACCTTCTCATGCTTTGTGCAGCTCTCTTGACTTTGTCAGACTTTTTAGAAAGTGTCTCAAGATTGGCCCCTCCATCACCAGTGTTACTTTCTGCTTTTTCACTGACTTCAGTGTAGATTTGAAGTCCGCTACTAGTTTTTTTTCTTTCCTAGCATCCTTCCTAACCCCATCTGTATTGATTTGCAAGGATTTCTGTGCCAAATTACCACAACTGGGTGACTTAAAGCAGCAGAATTTTATTCTTTCAAAGTTCTGGAGGCAAGAGTCTGGAAGTCGGCCTTTCACGTCAGGGTTGCCCTGTGTTCTCCTACTCCTGTTGTGCAGACTATGTCTTTCCATTAAATTTGCCCTCAATTTCCTGGCATCTTCTTCTGGTTCCTTTAGGAAGTTGCTGTCAGCAGTTTACTCTTCGATGTTTCAGAATGGGTTGTTTTTCCATATTCTGCAGTTTTTCTTCTTTCACAGCCCTTTGTTGTTGATGCACTTCCTTTGCATTGCCCCTCACACAGAACCTGAATCTGCTATCCGAGATCATATGCAGATGGGGTGTGGAGATTGCCCTGGAGCTGTTCTCTTGCCACTTGTTGATGGCTACATTCCATTCTCAGTGTTTGGTTTGGGCCACAGAATCACGCAGTCTCCATTCAATGCATTTTCCAGTTTCAGGCAGACTTCTGCCAACTGCAGGTCTGCAGAGTAAAGCAGGTCTGCCCCTGCCCTGCTAGATAGTTCTTGGATATTCTGAAATAAGCAAAAGTTCCACCATGCACTGTTATGCTTCTCCTCCCTCATCATGTTTGCTTCCCAGAATACCACGCATCCTGAAAGCCTGGTCCTACTCACCTTCTCTGAATGACCAGAAGTCATTATTTTAAGTACCTTGAAAATTAGCCTCTGTGGGAAAGAACCTTCCCCGGTATTCAGACTCCTGATTTCAGGTCCATGATGGGAGCAAATAATGGAGAAGGTTCGGAGCACCTTGCCCTGGCCTCTGGACCATGAGATTTCTTTCCAGTGCTGCCCCTCACCATTATCATGGGCATATCTCCTCCCAGATGCTCATGAGTGGGCAGCTCTTTCCCACACAGAGTGGGACTTCATCTTTCTCTCTGCCCTCATAGGCATATTGTGGGGAAATAAGAGCAGCCATTTCTGAAGGTCTGTAGTTATTTAGATGCCACTTTATGTAGAAGTCCAAAGTTTTTTTTCATGGTTTTTTTTTTTTTTTGAAGACTTATTCATACAAGAACTGGGGTACAGGCCAGAGGTGCAGGGGGTGAAGAGTAAACTGCTGACAGCAACTTCACCAGAGACAAAGTGGAAAGCAGAATAGGCAGATTGAGTGTAACACACTGCTGAGGGGAGCAGCAGGGAGACAGGAGAGGTCTGCTGCGCCATGTGGGTTGCTCCCTGGCCAGGGATCGAACTTGTGCTACAGTGGCTGCAGATAGCTTCATAGTTTGCATCTTAAGCCCTTGTGCCACCAGGGAGGCCCTGTGTTTTGTTTATTTTTTTAAAGTCAGATTTAGTCAGTCATTCACATTTATTTGTTTAAAAAAATTTGTGTCTTCACTACTTGGCTTCACAGTGGGTGTCAAGATAAATCAGCTACTAATCCAGGAGAATTTTGTAACCATGGAGGATGGGGAAGGACCCAGGCCTTGGCCCTTTCTTCTCTGCTCTGCAGAGCTGACAGCCCCAGGGTCTTTCTATCTGGGAGACCTTGTTCTTGTACCCCCAATGAGCACATATTTATGGAGCACCTTCCCTGCCAGACACCAGGTATTCTACAATAGAGGAAAACAGAACCACTCACACCTGCCCTCACAGTCATGATTTCCATCTTGTTTCAGAGCATGCTGTCTGATTGTTATCATGGTTTGTGATGGTTATCCGATTAACCTCACTAGACTCACTAACCTCACTACCTCGCTAAATTCCTGCCAGGCTGGCAGCCCCACCATGGTAGAAACAGTATCTGCACCTTTAGTGGTTAGCACAGCTGTGGCTAGATCAGGCTGCCTGCTGGAGGGGTCATCTGCATTAGGCTTTGGAGGATGGATAGGAGTTTGGTGAAGAAAGGCAAGTGGGGGCAGAAACGATGTGAAGTTTTTTGTCCTCTGGGATGTGCTCAGCCCAAACCTGACACTCTGTCTTGGTTTTGTTCTCACTGTGATTTCTGCTGCCACATGGATCCTCTCTGAACCTCTTTAGAGGCTCAACAGTCCTTGGCTCTGGGTGTGCTCAGAGGGGCTGAGGCCTGTAGCACTCATCCCAGCTGATTGGCACACGTGAAAGGAAAGGCTGCTCTGGTCATCTATGCCAAAAAGCGAAGGCCTGGAGAATGGGCAGAGGTTCCATGTCCGCCTCCTCTGGACTCCTGTCTTTGGCTTAGCTCATCTTCTTTACCTTTTTTTTTTTCAATTTATTTTTATTTATTTATTTGTTTGTTTGTTTATACAAGCACTGGGCACAGTCAGAAGCGCGGGAGGGTGAGAGAATTCACCAGAGCGGGGAGCAGAGCGGGGAGCAGAGCAGGCAGAAGGACCGAAGTACACTGCTGAGGGGAGCAGCGGGCGGCAGGAGAGGTCTGCGCGCCATGAGGGACCCTCCTCCGGTGGCCGGGGAGCAGCCGGGGATGGAACCGGCGCTGCAGAGGCTGCGGGCAGCCTCGCAACCCAGCGCTCAACCGCTGCGCCACCGGGGAGGCCCTTCTTTACCTTTTTAAAGCAGATATAGGTGGTGCCCGTCCCACCGTGGCAGCCTCCACGTTCTCATTACTTTTCCAACAGGCACATTCATGGTTGGGTCTCCTGGACATGAACCAAAAGCCATTTGCTTTGGAGGCAAGATTTGAGTCAGGCCCAGCTGGGTTTCCCCATCCTTTATTTGCCCGAGCCTATTAATAATTAACGGTACAGTAATGAGAATTGCTTTTAATAGAATCTGCTGCCATCACCGCATTCTGTTCCCCGCCAAGGGTTTCCCCCAAAAGGATTCACACTCACATGGCTGCATTTCCTGCCCTGGGCACCCAGGAGCCGGAAGTCTCCCTGCCTGTGTGCTCACAGCCCCTCCGCAGGGCCTGAGCCCACTCTCCCTGACCTAGAAGCCCTCTAGCTCCCATACCTCTTCCAACTTCCTTCCTGGAGGCCCCCCACTGTCCCCTCCAAAGTCCCACAGGGGAGTGAGGCTGCCCAGTCGGCCCACCTAAGCTTGGCACAGTCACAGCTAGTCTGTCCCCAGGGAAACGGGTCCCATTGGGAAGCACAGGGCAGGAGGGCATGAGACTCACACCAGGATTCAGGGGCTGACATGCAGGACGAGGAAGAACCCACATCCAGGCCAGGCCAGCGGGGCAGTGTGGAGGTGCAGGCTGGCCAGGCTGGGTCCAGGAGTGATCATTGTCTATGGGACCAAGGGAGCAAGTCGTCCCCCTGTCTAGCCTCTGGCACGACGTTGGTTCTGCCCCAGAGAATGTTCTGGGGAGGAGAAGAGCAAAGGGAGGCTCCTCAACACTCACTCCAGAACAACCCGCTGTGCCCAGGGTTCTAGCTCTTCGTGATACTGTTCATTGTGGCACTAATGATCTCACAACTTGATCAATCACGGTCAAGAATCGGGGATTGGCTTATGAAGTGAGAACCCCAGTCCCCATGTGACGC
>NW_023603830.1:0-5620 GCF_014898055.3 Talpa occidentalis | reverse complement strand
AGAAATATCTCATTAAATTAACATTAAGAAGTTAACTACATTAGTGATTAGCTATTGATTGAAGTTATATTACAACCATAAAGTGTTCACACCAGACAGTCTAGGGTGACAGAAAAAGTAATAATAATAATACATCTCAGTATTATTTTTCCATGTCAAAGTTAGAATGCCTTTTAAAAATTCATGTTTTGACATATATTTTAGAATCATGTCTCCTTATGTTTCCATCAATGACCACTGTGAAAATTATGGAACAGAATTCTTTTAAGACATGCTTATCTTAACCACTGACACTATCCTTGACTTTTTTCATTTACATCAAAACAAATCTTACGCCTCTTTCACCTCATTCTTATCCATCTTTGAATCCACATGCATTTCTGATATTCATTTTTTGAGACAAGAGAAACCTAACAAAGGAAAAGTCAAGCAAATAAGTAATTGTATTGTTTTCTATGCTGTGTAGTTGTGAATTGGCAGTGATTTCTGATTTTTTCCTTAACCCAAGTTTAGTTTTTCCCTTAGTGACTTTTTCTTCATGCCTTTAATATATGTTGAATTTTTTTCACAGAAAATACTGCTTTTAAATGAAATCCAATCTCTTCTTTAAAAATATCTCTGAAATGTTTGGCCTTGTGTGAACAAAAGAACAGAACCATGTAGAAAAAATCTGGAACTATATAATACCTGAACTCTGTCACTCCATAAAAATACAAGTGTTGTAGAACAAAAAATGGTAATATGAAAATCAGACATGCTCAAAGGGCTCAAGGAGGAAAATTAAACCTTTTAACACCAGAAAGATAACATCAAGATGTGAATGTTCAAACATTTCTTAGTGGGGCCTCCCTGTTGGCTTAGGGGTTAAGTCTCAACAGTATCACCACTATGGCCTGAGTTTGATCCTGGCAAAGGAGCTAACTCACATGGTGCAGTGGATCTCTACTGTCTCAGCTGGTGCTCCCCTCAGCAGTATATTTCAGTAGATCAGCCTGTTCTGCTCCCCACTGTCTCTGGTATATCCTCTCACCACCCCCTCCACCTCTAGCCTAAACCCCAGTCCTTCTATGAATAAATAAATTAATGAATCTTTAAAAACAAAACATATTTCTTAGTGTAATTTCAGTGTGACATACATAGTACTCTGCTTAAAGATGCCACTTTTTATTTAGACAGACATGTTGATGATAACTACAAGTGTAAGATGGCCAAGCATTATATTATGAAAGTTTGATATGATATCAATAAAGTTGGAAATTTCTGGGTTTGTGTACTGCCAACATTTTTACAAAAAGTTTCACTAGAATTTCAGAACTAAAACTTAATTTTCCCAAATGTCAAAGGCATTCAAAAAGAAAGTCTGGTGCATGAATTGGCAAGCATGAACTATTTTTTAAATAAATACTGTTTTGACTGAATGAGGCACTTCCTTACATGAAAAATTATTAAATGTTTCAACTATGTGAGAAGCAAAGAAAAACAACTCCTCAAGTAGCTTGATGTCCATTATGTAGCATTAAAAGTCAAAAAGGAGAAAAAGATCAAAGAGAAAAGAAACAGCGAGATATTGGAGAGAACATTGAAAGGATCTGGAATTTTGTAAAGCATATTTATTGATTCATTTCACTTTCGTTAGTCAGCCTTGTAAATAGTTTCAGTATATTACTGATAGGTCCACTTTCATTTTAATGTCAAGACTGTGTCAGCAGAATTAAGTTGGGGCATTTTACCAAAGAGACTTTCTTTCATCAAGTTTCAGTGTTGTGCACATGCATAAAAATGAAATATAGGAAGATGCAGGGGAAGATTGTATGGCTAAAGGGAAAATATGCTTGCAGGGGCAACAGTAGTGCAGAGAAGGAGGGAGAAAGAGTCTAACACAATTAGACATGGTGAATATGGTTCTTCCACCCTCCACCTGGAGTGACATGCCAAGTTTCAGACCCATGCCTTCAAAACAATCTTGTCAAAAGTCATTGCCATGGAAGTAACTGCATTTAACATAGGTATAATGAGGCTAACATTTCTGTTCCTCTAAAGTGTACCTCTTTTAGTACATTTAATGTTGATTTTGTAGGTACTTAAATACTACCTACTATAATATACTTAGTATGGTGGAGTAATGGCGGCAAACTGGATAAAGGGAGGAACCAAGGGTGAGGAATGGAGCCAGGATCAGCTGCTTTTTACCACTAGACAATGTTGTGTTGTGTTTTGTATTGTTATTATTTTCCCCCTGATGTCTTGTTTGGTTCCTCTATATTCCTCCAAAAGTGAAACTATCCAATATTTTTCTTTTTCCCTTTGACTTATCTCACTGAGCATAATCCTTTCTAGCTCCATCCATGTTGCTGCGAATGGCATTGGGGGAAGCAAACATTGTTAAAAATGAACAATGATGTAAAATATATATAAATTAAAAAGGAATTATAAAAAAAGAAAATGCAGAAAGAGGAATTCCTCAAAGAAACACATCTACATTTGATTTTTATTTTTACAGCCTAACTTTTTATTCCTTTATCCAAAATTTTCAGCAGCTTATCATTTTACGTCTAGAGAAAAATAAAATAATTGTATGTCTAACCTGAACTAAATTCATTTAATCTTATATTATCTCATATAGTATCTAATTTAATCTTATAACCACCCTGAGAGGTATGTTCTATTTCCCTTTTTTTCATAAGGGGTACGAAGGATCAAACATTTTATATTTCAGCCAGGACCACATCACAAAGTAAATTTCACCTTTTAATGTAGTCTTCCTGATTCTAAAATCCAGGAAGTCCTCAATTCATGTTGTTGATAGGTTCAGGAATCTGAGACATTAAGCAAAACAATCTATAACCTGTGTGGAAAGCAGGTCCTCAAATAGTGCTATTTAGTTCCATATGGACAAGAACTTTATTCTCATGGATATTATAATAGAATGACTGAACAGAAAGCCACCATTCAAGGGCCTGCTACACTGCCTTCTCATTACAGAAACATGATTTGATGCTTTGTTCACACACACACACACACACACACACACACGTGCACACCCGCACCCATGTGCCCATCCCCCCACACCATCACCAGTACCACCAAAGCAAAAAGCCTTCCCCTTATTGTGTCAGTTTTAAGTAAACATTGTGTTTAAAATAAACTTTAAGAACTGTCAAAGCACACCCATCACTGCCTTTCTTAAGATATTTAATTGGTACTTTTAGTCCAAGTGTGTATAATTCTCATCCTTTGTTTTGTCACATCTTTTCTCAATAAGAAATTACAATATTTGACTTTATCTGCTTTGCTATGGCCTTTAGACATACATTTTTCTTTGGCAAGGACAGGGGTTAGATCAGATCTACTTCAGTTCTCTTTCTGATCCTTAAGTATTTGCATATTCTGTTCTTTGCTTTTCTCAACAACAAGATAGATTCTGATCACCTTTTTGTTTCACCTGGACTCTGGTTTTGATTAATTTTTTGAGTGGGGCACTTTTTCTCTGTTAATAATTTTTAGTATCTTCTCTTTATTTTCTGGTAAAGTCACAGTATCTCCCACTGATGTTTGATTTTTTACTGAGTTAACAATTAGAATCTCTTTGATACATATTTTTAAATACTGTGTTTCTAGATACCACAAGAAATGAGTCAGCTTAATTCAAGTTGTTAATGTTCACTGACTCAACAAATGTTTATTAACTCTTGATTATGAACTAGGCTCTTGTGTAGGTGCTAGGAATAAAACCAATGAGTGAGCAATCAAAATCTGCCCTCATGAAGCTCAAATTGTAGGGAGGAAAAAAGACAGGCAATTCATAAACATTAAATGTAAGAAATTATGGATATATTACATAGTAATAAGTACTATGAACAAAATCAACAGACCAGGGATTTAGGGAATGGCTGGTGATACAGTTTTCTTTTAAACTTTGCCTAAGGAATATCTAAGAAGGTAACATTTGAAGAATGACTTTAGAATAATTGTGTATGAGGATCAAGTGGATATTTGTGGGAAGACTGTTCTCAGAAGACAGAAACATTAATTCAAAAGGGCACCTGCACCCCTATGTTTATAGCAGCACTATTTACAGTAGTGAAGCCATACAAACAACCCAAATGCCCAAATATAGATGACTGGATCAAGAAGACGTGGTACATATGCACCATGGAATATTACTCAGCGATCAAAAAAGATAAACTCATGCAATTTGCAGCAGCATGAATGGAGCTCCAAGGGATCATGCTCAGCGAAATAAGCCAGAAAGATAAAGAAAAATACTGATGGTCTCACTCATAGCAGGAACTTAGAAAACCTAAATAAGAGACCAGGAAAAAGACTAATTATAATATAAAGTAAAAATCAAAATCAACAAGCAACTATGGACCAGAGACACACTACGGGGGTGGGGTGTAGGGAAGGGTAGAAGGAAGGTCAAAATAAGGGGGGTGGAAATTATATGGGGAATATAACCAAGATGAAAATGCATACATTGTGCAAAAATGAAAAATGATGTAACATATATAAAATTTTAAAAAGAGGAAACACAAATGCAAAGACCTGTAGGAAGGGGAGTTTCTGTTTGTTTACAAAGCTCAGCAATGAAGACTGGCTGACTGAATGCAGCCCAGTGAGAGGGAGACAGGACTGAAGCCTGGGGCTAGTGCTGGATTATTTTAAGGGTTGTGACTATTACTCTGAATGACCAAGACTGTCTTTAGAGGGATTGCAAAAGAAACATAAAAAGGGCATTATCTCACCTAATGTGAATAGCACTGAAATTATTATTTAGTATCCAATTCCATTACATTGGGATTTTATTTTTAAATTTTTAACAGAATCTTAAATTGGAGCATTAAGTATCAGAGAAAAGTGACATGGTAATAAATATTGTAAATATTTTGATTAACTTTACCATCACTTTGCTGATCTCTACCAATCCATGTGTTTACCCAATCTCCAGTTCTTATCTCTAGGGTATTATTATGTTTAAAGTATTTATCCAGGAAGAAGATTCACTATGTGTTATGTTATTATATATATATAAGGCATGCCTCTTATATCTCTTATATGTGCAACAATGATAATACACATTTTCTCTAGCATAAAATCCTTCTATAACCATATTATACTAAAAATAATTTTTCCTGGTTTACATTTTCATGCATGTTCTGTACATATATTTTATTATATGTGTTTTTGCTGCAAAAACATGTTTAATAATAGCATATTTTATTATTGGTAATTATTTTGTCTAATAGAAAGCTATTTTTTTTAAAGCAGATAAGGATTAACCAAAGGCAATTGAACTCATTCATTTAAAACTCTCTTCCTAAGGAAGATGTTAAGTGACTCGGTGGTGTGTGTGGTGTGGTAAGTATACCAGCAGGGTGTGATCCTATACCTCTAAACCTTGTACGATATTATTACCAATGTTGCCTGAATTAAAAAATATAATGATAAAGAAAAAGCAACAAAATCCCTCCTTAGAGTAGGTAAGTGCAATCAATGAATTTACTCGTTCACTCTTTTTTAAAGTCATAGTTTGCTATTTAATACGATGTTATCGCGGCAGCACTGTTAGTCTTGCTATGTTGACATATACCTGCATTCTGGCATATTGGTTTTTACTTCA
>NW_023603826.1:0-5640 GCF_014898055.3 Talpa occidentalis | reverse complement strand
CCGAGTCTCCAGGTAGCTAATGAATACATCTAGATGACAATATCGATAGAAGTAATGGTTGCAATTAAACAGTTGCTATTAAATATTAAATATCAACAGTTGATACTAAAATTTGACTCATACACAAAATAAATCTCAGCAAACACAGTAATATTGTTTGTCCTTCAGGGAAGAAAAAATAATAGATATAAATAGCAGAGCATGTGTTTTTCTCTAACTTTCTCAAACGGCCCTTCAATGACTTCTACCGACTTAATGTTTTTCTATCATTAACAGGAGTCAGGAGACTTTTTCCTTTATGGTAAATATTTTGGGCTTTCCAGCCATATAGCCTCTATTAGTCTGTCACTGGAGTGTCGGAGCCATCACAGGGAACCATGAATGGGCAAGGATGTGTTCCAATTAGAATGTATTTACCCAAAAAAGTACTGATTTTAGTATCACAATACCTTAGGTGGAGTTAATCTCCTTTTTAACTTCTTAATGTTAAGAAACCTGCATGTGATCAAATTTCTGAGGCCATATGCAGGCTTGATAAAAAGCCTTGATAAAAATCCAGTAGCTCAAAACTGCGGTGGCAGGTTCTAGAATTTAAATGATCTTAATGACATAGGATGCATATTTACTAGAGTTGTCCTGAAAACCAGTTTTTTTTTTTCATATTATTTTTCTGTTCCTTCAAGATTTTGACTTGCCTTAAGTGTGGTTTTATTATTGTAATTGCAAAATAAATTTATTATTTAGCAGACAGCAGAAGTGCTATTTAACAATAATTTTCAGTGTTCATGCCTGAGCTAATTTATTCATAAGCAAAATGGATATTTTATAAACATTATTTGTGCATCAGATAATTACTCAAATGAGTTGTGCCACTTCAGTATTAAATATTGACCTAAAATGTTCATCTTTCATTGTACTCAAACTATCTTAAAATAATACACTGTGAGATAGGATTAGGGCATGCAAATATTTATCACAAGTTAACATTTATACTCTCTCATTTGAAAATATTGTCATAATTAAGAAAATCATAAAGTGAAATTGACTACTTTTACTTGTTATTTGGACTATATTAGCATACCATAGAACTCAGAAAACACAGTTCTAAAAGGCCTTGTGTTTTACTCTGATACGTCACATATAACAAAAACTTGCAGGAGGTCCAAAGAACACAGGACATCCAAGAAGCTGTCCATTTCAAAATAAATAGTAAGAGTCGGTTTTTAATGAAACTGACATAATCCTATGGAAAGTTCCTTTTGCCATACAATAATGTGAGTTGAAGATAATTTCTTTTTCCACCCTGTTCGCTGGTAGTTCTTTGAACTTTCCCAGACAGAATTGTAGTAGTAGATATACTTACATTAATAAAAAATTTAAGCATGAAAATTACTAAAGAACACTCTCAACTCAAATGGTAGAAAATTAATACTGAAGTAAACTAAAAGAAAGTCGTTACAATGAATTAATAAGAATTTAATAGTTTTTTTCTGTCTCTACCTGGGTAAAATTGATAAAAAACAATTGCAGATATTTGCAGTAGGTAATATGATGAGTTGTTTTACATTCATATTGTGGAAAACTTCTCCTCCTGTTAAGTTAGTTGACATATTCACCACCTTATGTGTTTTACCTGTGTGTGTGTGGCGGGAGGGGGGTGTGATTTAAGTTCTGCTCTCTTAGCAAATTTCAATCACTTTCATTGGAAAAAAAGAGAAAAAGTGGTAGAACTAATAAACACATAAGCCAGTGGTTTGAAGAAAATTAGCAAAATAAGTAAAAGAACAGATAAGTAAAGGAAGTTAAAGTTTAAACTCCTAAAAGAAACCAACTACTTTGATAGAGGACAGGACGAAGTCACAAAGATCAGCCATAAAAAATTCCAAGTCCAGACTAAATCAATGGAGGAAGGCTGAAGTTGTCCCAGAATTTACATGAAGGAGGAAATGATCCTCATCTGATTTACCAAACTAGAATAACACGGATCTTCAAGCTCTGCAAGGATAGCACTAAATAAAACTATAGGGTTGACTAATTATGAACATGAATGCAGAAATCCTTCGTAAGCAGACCTAGCAAATATAACTCAACAGCTCATTTTAAGTACAAAACATTATGAATAAGTGGGACTTAGTCCATCGATACAAGGGTGGTTTCATTATTAGCAAACCCCAAATTTTAATCCACTGTTGAGAGATCTAAAGAATAAAAACATTGGATTATCTCCACTCTCCACTGATGCAGAAAAGACACAAGACAAAACTCACTAGGAATTGTGTTTTTTTTTTTTAAGATTTTTTTAAATTTATTTTTGCGTATAAGAACTGGAGTACAGGCCAGAGCTGTGGGGGGTGAGAGAATTCACCAGAGAGCGGGAAACAGAACAGACAGACTGACTGAAATACACTGCTGAAAGGAGCAGCAGGCGGGGCAGGAGAGCTCTGCTGGGTCATATGGGTCAGCTCCCTGGCCAGCTGGGGATTGAACTCATGCTGCAGTGCCTGCAGATCGTTTCATAGTACTGTGCTTAACCCCTTGTGCCACTAGGAAGGCCCAAAATTGTGTTAAAATAAAAATCAGCATAGCTTAGTAATGTAGGAAATTATAGATATTTGCTTAATACAAAGTACATGGACAGAGACCAATGGGTGAGAAGGAATGTGTGTTTGGAAATAGAAGGTAGCTTAGAGTGTACATGTAATGGGTCAGTTAAGGGGGAAAAGTATTTGCAGGATACGTCTGGGACTGTCTTGATGGCATTAGGAAGGCATAGAGCAGGGTAAGCAGGGGAAGGATTCATTTTGGGTTTCGTCAAGCTCATTGTTTTGCATATGCGTACTAGGAGGAGTGAGGTGACACCAGGAGAGCAGGACAGGGGTGCAGTGAGGACCTGGGGCAGTGGGTGCAGGTGAACTGAGCACAGGACAGATGCTTGATAAACACAGCATTTTATTTGCAGACACAAAAATTACCCCAATAAGATCTATTGATCTGATTTTATTAAAAAATCTTAAAGATTTTGCAATAACTTGAGGTCTGTGATACTGGTACAGAAATTATTTCATAAATGCAAAAATTAATATTAATAGAAGATTCATTTGTGACTTCTATCTCTTCTGTTACTAGGGTTCAAGAGAAAGCTTTTCCTTTTTGTTAATTCTGCCTTCTGGTTTTTAAAACAAACTTATTTTCTTTGACATTTTTATTAGTATAATTTAAATAGGTGGGAAAACCACAAAGAAGTACAACTATTTTAACAAACAGAACTTTAGGAATGCAAAAACCAAAATTTACATGTGAGAAAACTTCTTGGAGCACAGACTGTGTGACATGGTTTATCTGTAGCATTTATAGTTTTCTCTTCTATATCCTGTGTTCAATAACATCCATATACTGGAATCCTATATACAGCTGCACATATTCATACTTTTAAGAAGTATCCTCATGTCGTCACTCCCCACTAAATAATTTCTCTTATTTTACTTTGAACAATGTACATAATTTAAACTTCAAGTTTATAATATCTCAGTGGTTTCCGCTATTATCAATATCTTTAAAGAATACAATCAGATACCAACACAAGAAAGCATGATATGAATTGTTAAGTGATGGAAAGTGTAGTGGAAATCATTGCATTTTGGTCGAGAGGCATTTATACTGTGTCTTGAAAGATGTGAAAAATTTAGCTAGACAGAGATTAAATGAATCTCAGTTCTTCAGTTCAGATCCTGCTTAAAGTATTTCAAAGAGAAGGAAGATTTATTTTAAATTAAAATGCTTGTAGAGATCCCACTTTCAAGTGAATATTAGTGATACTGAATTCTTTATTATTTATGTAAAGTTGGAAACCCAAAACGTAACTGAATTTATATTATTTATTTTGAATTCTTGGGGTTTATTGCTACTGAATTATATTTTATTTATATTTGTATTATAAGGGCTCATCTCCTTATTATAATTCCTCCTCCACTAATTGAAGAAATTAGTTTCTGAGCTCTGTGAAAGCATAGAGATCAACTAGTTCATCTGCAAGAGGACAGGAACTTTCGACAAGAGAGTGGGTAGTAATTCTATTTATTTGTAAGGCAATTGCCCTAAAATTGGAATTACAGTGTAATTTGACAGTATAAAATCTTCCATTTTCAGCTTAGTTTTTTCTATGGAGCTTAAGATATCATTATTCTTATTCTATGACAACTTAGCATCATTTTATTAAAGCAAAAGTCGAGCTATTATTGATGCTAATAATGAAAATGTTAATAGATTTAATACATTCAAGGAATGGTCTGGATATAGCACTTGTATGGTTGGCTGATTTTAAACAGAAAGCTAGAAATTCATTTAGTTGCCCTCAATGAAGAATCTCAGTGATTCATTTAGAGAATGGAAAAATCCTTTCTTAAGCCATATAACTGCAAGTTTTATTCAATCAACAGCTATTAGTTGAGCTCCACTTCTAATAAAAACAACCTCCATTTTATAGAATTTTACAGTTCTATAGATTGTACCTTGTTAAATCATCATACCAACTCTTTGAATGAGTGGTATGACTATATTTTCTAGATAAAAAAACTTCCTGGGAATGATCAAGGAAACACACCTCTGGTCTTTTCATTCCAAACCAACTTTCGTCCCACTTATTACACATGAGTGCATCTCAGCATTAGTTTCCCCCTGTGATGTAAGCTGTGAAATTCAAGACTTTTTTAATCCAATAAGTGAGATGAGAATACCACATCCATAACAATAAAGAAGAGATTTCCCTGGTGATTGCACTGGCCAGAGAAGGCTTAATATATGATGCAAAGCTTTGGGCTGTGTAAACCCTACACATTCTCAAAGAACCTTTGAGGGATTAGGCTCGTTCAGATTCCTCTCACTGTCTACCAGACAACTGCACCGCAGTGTTTGAACTTCACGGTGGCACTGATTGTGACTCACCCCTCTGAGTTACAGATGATGTGACTGAGTCTCACCTCAAATTGTTCAGGTTACAGAAGGCCAGAGCCTTACCTGTTTCGTCCTGTGCCTCTTACTAGACTATCCTCAGACAACACTTGCTGAATTATAACAGCTGGGATTTGCATAGATGGGGCTGTCCTGATTTCAGTGGGGTGGGGAATGGATGTATTTGAGTATCTTTTGCATGTCAGGTGCTTGGCAAAGTTATTTTCAATGCCTTTAGATTGAAATGGCTGAAGATAGACATTCTAATCATTAGTATATTAAAATTGAGTAAGCTGGAGCTTGGAATGTTAAGATTTCCTGTGGGTTACAATAAATGACAGGACACAGTCCAGTGATGTCTCTCTGCAAACTACCTGCTAGTCTTCCCTCTGTCCTGTGCCTTCTGCTGGTCTTCCCCCAGCAGCAACAGTGAATCCTGCTCCAAGTGGGCACATCATATTTCTGACTCTCCTTGGAAGAGCAGACATCTGACATCAACTGTGTTCACACAATTCTTTGACTCAGCTTTAACTCAGGGTTTTTGCTTAAATTTTCATTTTTTTTTTTTAGAATTTTACACCAAGTTTAGCAACAGATCATCCTCTCTTTAAGAAATGAATTTCCTTCCATACGTTCATCGCAGCCTGGCTGTGGCTCTCAATTTTGCTAGGCTAAGGAATAAGATGTTAATCA
>NW_023603825.1:0-5641 GCF_014898055.3 Talpa occidentalis | reverse complement strand
TCAGAAGTCAAAATATAACTCATCTTAATAGTCTTAGGATATGAAGGTTCTATCTTTGCTCTGTCTTACATGGACAAATGTCTCTTCTTTAATTATCTAATAAAATGCTTGGTGGCTGAGGAATTGACTTGCTTGGGACAGATGGGAGGTCAGATGATGATTTTTAATATAACTTATTTCTCTCTGGCTAATGTAGGAAATTTTCAGGAATTAGTGTATGATGTGTACATGACTGTGTACAACAAATTTTATATAAACTGTAATAATTTTACCTAATTCTTACAGTATTCTATGAGGTAGATGCATTTATTACAAATGTAGACATTGAGGATTATAATTAAGTAGCTTAAAGAACATAAAATTAATTGGTGGTGAAATAAGTATTTAAATCAAGTTCTTGTTTTTTTAATTCTAAGCCCAAAGATTGTACCTATTATGTTTATATAAAATAGGCATATTTTTATTGTTTACATTCTGGTAAATTACTTATGTGCAAGGGAAATGTGTTAAAATATAGATTCCAGAAATGAGATGAATTTTATT
The DNA here is from genome assembly GCF_014898055.3 of Talpa occidentalis. Lineage (NCBI taxonomy): Eukaryota > Metazoa > Chordata > Mammalia > Eulipotyphla > Talpidae > Talpa > Talpa occidentalis. The sequence goes on along the minus strand of NW_023603825.1, from coordinate 5,098 downwards.
CACATACATAGCACTGTGCAATTCTAACTGCTGTAGAGGATGAACTCTGTGTTGACATTCTTTCTAACACGGTTCGATTCTCATATATCTACATTTCTCAACTGGTTTCAGCAAATATTTAGTTGTGTGCCTGCAAGAATCTAATATTTGTTTGTGACTTTCAGGATAGGATATGTGCACACAGTGTAAAACCTCCTAAATTAAATTTGCAAATAAACTCATCATTTCTAGTTGTCTCTGTTGTGCATAAAGCACAAAGCAATGCTTCTGCTATTGCTCTCAGAGGGCTTTTTATACACTGTGACAGGTTGAAGAACTGCTGTAGGAAAGAGTCTGGAACAGCAGAGGCTGGGCATACAAGTCACCTCTTGTCTCACCTAGTTAATATCAGCAGAGTTTAAGAAGTTCTGACACCTGTATGTGATTCAGGGAATTAGGATCAAAGAGATTCTTCCATGATCTGACTTTGGTTTACGCTCTCAAGTGTACCCTGTTCTTGCAAATCTATTTTTCATTTTTACCATCTGAAAAAAAAAAGGTTTCTGCTTTAAACCTGAGCCAATAAACACAGAAGAAGCATCAATGAGTCATGAATTAGCTATTAATGATAGGCTAAGTGTAAATAGATAGGATACCTATTTAGGATTTGGTGTTAGAAGTGGTGAGTGGTTGTGTTCATTCATAGATTTAGTTGTCTCTACAGTTCATGTTATGCAAAATAAATATATCCATTGAAAGAGTTAGCCTGGTAAATCTTGCACATCTACCTTACTAACACAGAGATGACAATTGCACCTTTAAGATGCAGAACTTAAGTAAAATCACCACTCTTTGTTACAGGTAGCATATGGCTGCCTGCCAAATTATTCTAACTCACTGAATGACATCTGAGGGAGAGTGGGAAGAGCTAAAATGCTCTGGTGATACAGAAAAGACATCAAATGACTGAGTTGGAATTCTAGCAGAGGATAGCCATTAGCAGAAATATTATTAAGCATTTAGAGAGCACTTTGCTTATAAAATGCTTTATAATCATTTTTTATTTGATCCTTGCAAGCTTTCAGCAGCTATGTCTATTCTGTAGTATTGTTCTCTCAGACATTAGGCTGAATATTTTTGTCTTAGTATATTGGAGGATCTTGCTGACAGAAACCCATCTTTAACACAGAGACATAAAATCTAAAAGGTCACCCTAAAAATATTACATATCACCTCTTAGCTTGAGCATCATAAGATCATTTTAAAAAGATTTTTTCCTTCCTTCACTGGAGGTTTTTGTGCTACTTTTCTTCCAATTTTAGATTAATGCAGTGGAACTTGTGTCTTTCTCGTTTTAAGGCTAATACAACTAGTAATTTAACAAAATGAGTAAGTCCATCAAAGATGGAGACAAATATTTTGTTTTAAAAGTTCTATTTGTAGGGCCTCCCCGGTGGCACAGCGGTTGGGCGCTGGGTTGCGAGGCTGCCCGCAGCCTCTGCAGCGCCGGTTCGATCCGGCTGCTCCTCGGCCATCGGAGGAGGGTCCCGCATGGCGCGCAGACCTCTCCTGCCGCCCGCTGCTCCCTCAGCAGTGTACTTCGGTCCTTCTGCTGCTCTGCTCCCCGCTCTGGCTCTGGTGAATTCTCTCACCCTCCCAAGCTTCTGACTGTACCCAGTGCTTGTATGTATAAATCAATCAATCAATCAATAAATAAATAAATCTTTTAAAAAAAAAAATTAGTTCTATTTGTGAACTTGTTTTGCACTTGTTAGTGTAAATTGTCATGCTTATTGTATTCAAGTGCTTTGGATCATATGGATGATGAAAATCAAGATTTCTCATTTTATATTTAGATTACATTATTAAAATATTTCTAAATATGTGAAAGGATGTGCATTTGAAGAACAAATTCAACAAGACTCCCTTGGGTTTACTCTATATTTTTGGGACCATTCATAATTTACTTCCATGTGCAATTTTAAACAGTTTACATCATGGGCAAACTATATAGTTATTGGGCTAAATCCTGCCACTGGTTAGTAAACTAAGTTTTGGTAAAATAGAAGTTCCCTATTATGTGTGTGTATATATATATATATATATATATATATGAATAGGGAACTTTTATATATATATATATATATTATATATAACAACACACTCATACACACACACACATAGTTTGTGTTTATGTATTGACTTTTGCTGCAATAGCAGAGATGATTAGTGTGACACAGGGTGTATAGCCAGCAATGCTAGATTATGTACTATCTGCACTTTTACAAAAAAAAAATGTGGGCTTACCTCTATACTATATGATGTAAAAGGAACCTAATCCCCTTCATTACAGTAAAAAAAAAATAAGGGTTTACGTACACACACATATATGAAGTTATGCAACTATTTATTGAATTTATGTTAGGTGCCAGCTGAGTGCTTAAAATATACATGATATTAAAATTCAAGACGAAGAAAATATCTGCCCAAAACTTCTCATCTCCAAACTTTTTATTGGTATGTTTTCAGCAACCAAGAAAGTTGCCAACAATCCAACATAGGATGTAGAAAAGTATTACTCACTAGAGATGGATTCAATTCCATTTCATTCCATTTCAATTACACATAGGAAGCTAGCCATTGCATTTGCACATAAGCCCAACCTAAGGTATTTAAAGTGAGACATATGTATTACTCTCCTCAGAATTCATTTATCAACCAAGTTAAAGCAATCAAAGAGGATTAAGGGAGGAAAATTTTTACTGTATGCAATGTTACGCCATGTGCTAAACCAAGGAAAGGAAGAGCAATATTATAATTCCATGGTTCTAAAATTATGTAGATCTCAAATAGTTTTTAAAAGAATTCTCATGGACATAATAATACTATATGTTTTATGAGTAGGATATCGAGAATGCCCCTGACTTCTAAGAGAAATTTAGCAGATTCAGAGTGACAGATACTAGAATTAACTGTTGTAGTAGGATGATTATGACCCAAGCTTTTCTAGGTATTTGTTCTGATTTGCTCGAAACATAAAGATTATGTTATTACCTATACTTTTGTTTTTTATAGTCGTTTTCAACCAGAAAGCAGGACCACTTTACAGTCATTTTCAACCAGAAAACTGGGCCACGTTTTTAAAAAACAAATTGCAAGAACAACTTAACACAATAATTCATTAAAAGGTTGTTACTATAACAATGTGCTCATTTTCCAAACTTGCACATTCAACCACTTCGAATGCTCTATAGATTAATTCATAGCCAAGGGAGAGGTTTTCTAGACTTAAAACTATTTATTAAGCTTTATGGAAAACACAAAATGTATATAATAAATTTTTCTTAAGTTCAACTCAATGGGAATAACAGGCTAAATTTAAAAAAAGGGCAAAAGTGTTATGTGAATTACATAACAGTAACATAGATTGTATTATGGATACATTTATCTTAAAAATCTCCTGTAAATTTGTCAACCTTTTACTCGCTTTAGCCATAGTTAGTAATGTATAGAAAATAAATGAAACTACATTATTACCAACATATAAGGGTATGATTTTTATTTTATGTTTTAATAGAATTTTTCTTCTGACTTGACTTTCTTTTAGGTTTAGTACTGAAGTACTAGGAATAGTGATCTCATGCAATCAATAAGAATTGAGGTATGGAGCAACATGGCGGCGAGGAGACGCTGCGAGTAAGAGCTCCCATTAAAAAAAGTTAATAGGGAGGAAAAGCGGCAGGTCCCAGTGAGAACTGGGACACGGAAGATAAACGGGTGACTCCAGCAAACTACCCGAAGAAGAAAGTGGCCATAAAAGAGGACGAGAAGGGAGGGAAGCGCAGAACCCTGCTCCCCTCCCCCGCCCAGAGGCGGCACTCTCCGACCGGCAGAGAGGAGGGAACAACAAACCAAAACGACCACAAGAACAAACGACGCAGCAAGCGGGACTGTGCGTGGAAAGGAATTATTGCAGCCACCACACCCCGTGAACGGGAGCTGAGGCGAACCCTGCAGGATCCGCCGCGGCGGTGAGCGAACGGCTCCGGGCGCCATTAGAGAAGAACAAAGACTCCGGGAGACGCGCACACAGCCCGGGCTGCCGGTAGCTTGCGCGGAAAAGTGGCGCGCTCGCGCGCTTGAAAAGCAATGCAGACCGGGATCGCAGCTGCCAGGTCCCCGCGCCTGCGACCTAGGCTTGCGGGGAACGACCTAGGCTTGCGGGGAGACGCGCGGAGGTCCTCACTGACTGAAGGTCCCTCCTGAGTGAGCAGGAAACCAGGCGCCAGGCACGGGAGCGGTGCAAAAGGCGCCCTTCCTGAGCCACTGAACTGGGCTACAGCCCACGTCTGGAACTGAGGGCTTTAAACTGAGACCCGGGGCACGAAAATTCGGGGCGTGGGTTCTCCACGACGGTGGGGCACAAGGCAGACACAGCACCCAAAGCTGTTGAGGTGTACCCTACCATTCCTGCTCTGTTCCCTGTCCCACGGGTGGGGGAGGGCGAAAAACAGCCCCAAGGGACAATAGGAGAGATCTCTGGCGCCACCTAGCGACCAGGAAAAAAAAAGTCACTAACACCCCATAGAACAGGAAATTTCTTAAGACTGCTTGAAAAGGGCAGAAGGCTTCTGTAGGACCAGTGGCCAGCCAGGAAGTTATCCACGCCAGGCCCCTTCCGACCAGCAGTCTGAGCCCACAGAGGAGCAGGCACCCACGTCCGGGGCAGACCGGGTGCGCAGAAGAGTGTGCCTGAAACCGAGCACAGGGACTGCATCCCGCTTCGCCATTTGAGAACAGGGACATTTCTTCAGTAAAAACTGCCTAAAACCAGCAGAAAGCTCCCCCAGAAGACAGAGATGGCTCCTGGAAGAGCCAGGGGGAGCGGAGAAGTTCACCCAGATGTCAGTCAGTCCGAGCACACAGTGTCCCAACGCATATGACAAATTAGAAAACAGACAGTAGGGAGTAGAAGAACCACACGCAACCTAACAACTCCTCAGGAAAGAAGCCACACAAAAAAGAAACCACTCCCAGATTGCAATGACAGCACTTGGAAGACTTCTGAGCCTTCCAGAAAGAGAATTTAAAATTGCCATGATAAAAAAGTGATAGATCA
>NW_023603824.1:0-5649 GCF_014898055.3 Talpa occidentalis | reverse complement strand
AGGCCTTATTAATGAAGCTGCCTTATCACACCACATTTCACAATTTCCAGGTAGAATTCTCTCTAAAAATTCACAGGCTCACCATTTGTCTCCATTCTCATATATGTGTGTGTGTGTGTGTGTGAGTGAGAGAGAGAGAGAGAGCGCGAGAGAGAGAGCGAGTGAAAGAGAGAGAAGGATAATCACACACACATACATATATAACATATTAATATATAATTATATAATTTATTCACCTTATAGGTATACATGTGCCATCTTTCATGTGAGACATTTCAAATTCCATGTAAATCAGAAGGTGCATATAAGGAGGTGTTAGGAAGAAGGGGTAGAGCAAGGCATTCCCTCTTTCTATAAGCTATGCTTTATACAAAAACCAGCTCCCTAATACAAAAACACTTATTTAAATTTACAGATAATTAACAAAAATAAGTGAAATCCACTTAACCAGCTCTATATTACATATATACAATGTCATTATTGCTTATGAAGAAAATATTCATCTCTTCTAAAATACATCTGGAAATTATTTTATGGTCAGTGTGAGCTTCATTCTGACCATCCTCTGCAAAAGTCAATAAAACAAATTCAGAAAAACAAAACTCAGTCTCTCCTTATTTTCTGTTCTTTAGCTCCATGGTAATATAGTCCATATACATTGCACAGTTGTCAGGATGCTGTGCTTTATATAACATCCATTCCCAGGTACTAAGAACTACCTGGAATAGAGTGGATGTGTAGTGCATATTTGTCGAATGAATGAACAAATATACAAACAAATTAACTGTATTAGTCTGCTAGTGCTGCCACAGCAAAATCCAACAGACAAAGATGCTTAAACTACAAAAATTTATTTTCTCATAGTTCTGGAAGCTAGATCAAGGTGTTGGCAGGTGTGGTGACCCCTGAAGCCACTCTCCTTGGTTTGTAAATGGTTATCCTCCCTCTCACTGTGTCCTCACATGGTCTTTTCTCTGTGCACCTGCAACCCCTGATGTTTTTTTGTGTGTTCAAATTTTTTCCTCTTATAAAAACACCAGTCAGATTGAATTAGGGTCCATGCTACAGCCTCATTTTAACATAAGTACTTCTTTCAAATGCCCTCCCTCCAAATACATTCATTCTGAGATTCTTAGGGTGATAAATTCAACATATCAATTGTTGGGCACAAAACATAACATGAACAAAACAGTTACACTATCCACTCATAATTCTACATTAGAGTAAGAGAGAAAAATGTTAATTACTTACATGAAAAATTCTATTACTATGTGTTTAGTCAATATGCCTGTATAGCTGACAAGAAAAATAATATTTTATTAACAGAGTCAATTTAGTAAATATGAGTTCCAATGGGAAAAATCAAGAAATTAGTTCAAATGCCAATGTTTGTACAAGGTAACTAGTTAACATTTTGCAGCACTTCTCATAAAAACTCATTCAAGCATATTAAATAAGCAGTCCTGAGAGAAAATGTAAAGAATGGAGAGTACCACAGAGAAGGAGAAAAATGAAAATAAAACCCTAGAGTATCTAAACCCAAAGGCAACATTTATAGCTTATACCTTAATTAAATAGATAGGTTTTACAAAAAAAAAATCATAAAACCATTGTACAAAGAGAAGCAGAATCCTGCAGTGTTTAAAAGCAGAGGATGAAAATCTTTATCCCACTATATTCTGGCTGTGATTTAAACAAGTTATTTAACCTTTCTGAAACTAGTTCTTCTATAGAACAAATAGTAATTGGAAATTAAAAGAATTAAGGTAAGTAAAGAGCTATGTAGAGTCTAGAAAATAGCAAATATTCACTAAATGACAGGGAGAAAGAAGTATATAAACTAAATTGAAAGCTAGAAATTCAATTATCTCATGATTTTATATATGTAGTTCATTTGGCACATATTTGATTCACAGCTAGAGATATTACACATGGAATCATCATCTTTATCATAGGTAATCTTTTTGCAATATATATTAATTGAAGATTTATTCTGTGCAACCATACACTTGATGTTTTAAATGCATGGTCTGATTTAATGCCTATGTATACACCCATACGCACACCTAATGGAACTGCTATTATCCATAGTTTACAGATGAAGAATAGCAATTTCCCCAATGTTACATACTCATCTGTAACTCAGATCTTTGCCATTCCAAACATTGAACTTTGGCTCAGCAGAGTAACTGCCAATTACTAACATTAAAATTGAATCTAGAGAAGTCAATTGCCAAAGTATGTTAATAAGATTACTTAAATTGTTCAGGGTTTAAATGTATTAAAAATACCTATTTTTGGAAACCTGAGCAAAGAAGTCAAATGTTTTCTCTCTGTCCTGTTTTACAAAGAGGACAAAGATGCCAGGTAGGCATGTTGATTTAGAACATAGACTTCAGTAGGTAATTAATCTACAGGCCCTGACACATAAGTGGTATGTACCAGGGAATAATCCTTCCAGAGGAGCTACTTATGCTTGAGGTAGTTGAAGAGACCCTTTGAACTGATAAAGAGTAGTTTTTGAAGGAACCCATGGTCTTTCTTCTTGTTTGCCTTGTTCATAGATTTGGAAAGTCAAGCTACTTTGAATGGTATGAATGATCTTTGTTATAATTCTTAAATTAATTCTTCTTACTGTTGATGCCATGTTTAATTGAGCTTTCTCTTATGAAGAACCAAGAGCCTCTTTGAATGATACAACTTTCTTCTCTGTGCAAATATCTTGATTAATGTAAGTGAATTAACTATGATGACTCTTTATAGTCACTGAGTTTCTCTCCAGTTTGCGTACAAACTTACTATTCCTTCCTGGAGAAAAGGGATTATAATTTTAGAACAGAGAATATGGAAAATTGTTTCACATAGAAACTATTTTTATGTGTCTAAATTAACAAAAAAGCCCTGGGCAAAAAATGAAAAATTCCAACAAATATTTCACAGATGATGTAAAATTTTTTCATGCAGCTCTAATTATGACTTTATTGTCCATAAAACAATTTTCCTTCCATATTTAAATCAATACCATGCCAAAAATAATAAAGAGGAATACATCTTGCCATAATTTAAATTACACTTTTGCTTAAAAGAATTCATTTATTTTTTGTGTATAGTGATTTATTTTCAATAATAAAAGGATTCACTCTATCTGCAACAATTATGACACAGTATTTGCTTAGTGCAGACTGCAAAATCCAAAGACTTGGCTGTCTGTGAACAGAATGTAATACTGTAGCCCATACTCTCCCTGGCATCTATTATCCTTGAAATTCTTTCTCATGTTTTCAAACTATTGTTAAGAGATTCACTCAACACTTGCCTCCAGTCATCTGTACCATCATTGAAATTTCTTTTAAGGGAAATAAAAATAAGAGAAAACATTCAGAAGCCAGAAAGATACTTCTTTTTCCCCTAAAATCTTTATAGCACAAGATTTTCAAGTGGAACTGGACATCTACACAGATACATCAGCTCAGAAATGCATCATTTGAAGTGTATTGCACCCACAAGCTAAATAGTTTTATTTTTAGCCTAAGCCGTTAATACGGATTAGCCATCCATGGGAATCTGCATAATTTTTCACTTTCAAAAATGTTAGGCTTTCTTCTTTCTTCTCATATCCTTACAAACTATATCCATGTATATTGCAATATCCCTGAAGATAGGTAATATGAGTAATAGAAGCTAAATGTTATGCGTGTAACCATTCTGCCATAGATGTCTTAAACTTAGAGGCTGCATTTTTAAATCTGTTTAAATTTGCCTTGATTTTATGATGATATTTTTCCTATTACATATTCAAATGTAATTTCTTCTATGTTAAAGATGGCAATACTAGATAGTACTTTGGAGATATTGAGGACTATTATGTGAGTGGGGCTCAAAAGTAATTCTTAAGCCTGGATATGACTGCAAATCTAGCTGACAACTTGACTGCAACCTCATGAGAGACCCTGAGCCAGAATCAGTAAGTTAACTTATTCTAGGATACTGGATCTTCAGAAACTATATAAAATAATGAATATATTAAGCTGTCAGTTTGAAGAATTTGTTACAAAGCAATAAATAACGTACAGATACAGACTAAATGCGAAGTATTTTCCTACTAGATAAGTGTAAATAAATAAGGACTTGAAGACTGACAGCAGAATTCACTTTGTAGCTTTCGCAATCATGGTGTTTGTGCTTATTTCAGGGTTTAGGTTTGGACATTATCAATATGTTCCTTTGCCTTTTGCACAGCAAAGTTCCAATTTACCAAAGTGTTACATGTCTGCATATTCATGTAATTTGTCTATCAAAACACTTATCTATACTTATCATCCATATGTCCATCCATCCTTCCATTCCTACCTCCACCCTCTACTATTTACCTACATATCTATCCATTGATACATTTTTCTATCTAGAGATTTGAATCAAGTGAACCCTGCATGGATATTAATAGTCAAGATTATTAGATCTATGCAGGGAAAATTTAAATGTATGACTGATTTTGACTCTAAGAGCTTAATTACTTTCTTAATATGTTATTCATTATAGAAAGATGCTAATTTATGGTAAGCAGCAAAATCATAACATGCAATCTCAGACAAAGAAAATGAAAAAAATAATTGAAGGCTGAAAAAAATCTAAGTTAACAATATAAACATGGAAAACACAATTTAATCTCTCTTGAGAAAGGTACACTGTGGAACTTTTTTCTAATATAGGTTTTACTTTAACCAAATCACAATTTTATTAAAACTTTTCCTGTTTGAAAATATAAAATGACTTTTGATTTGTTAATGTTTAAAGTACAATCAAATCCTGAAATTAAAAAAAATTCTATTGACATATTTACTCTTTCAGTTATGTATGCTGCACAGCATATCAGCCCAAACATTAATAGTTTTAAATAATAGCAATCATTGTTTCTACAACTAATTTTGTGTGTATATATTTTTAAATTTTGTTTGTTTCATCTTGGATGATGTAGTCATAGTGTCCATCTTCATCCGAGATGCTCTTGTCATTTAAGATGGATGGAAAAGTTGTGAATTGACAGGTCTTCTTCCTTTCATCATAGACCTTCCAACTGCGCCAATCCTCTTCACACAATGATGGCCTTCCTACCATGACGGCCCTCACACAGCTTTTTCACACAATGGCTTACTTGCAAGAGAGAGGATGCAAAAGCTTCCTCTTAAGGGCTAGATATAAAACTGATAGCTTGGAAGAACTGGGGTCTAACCCAGAGGTGCAGGGGTGAGAGGTTCATCAGAGACAGAGTGGGGAGCAGAACAGGTGGACCCACTGAAATACACTGTTGAGGGGAGCAGCAGGCAAGACAGGAAGGAGAAGGGTGATAAACTGCACTTCTTGATGTGGGGACAGCATGCACATGCAAGAAGAGAAGGAACTGATGTCAACTCCATTCTGAGGATCTCTGCCGCAGTTCATACTCTGGTCCCTCATGCAAAACACATTTTTGTATGTATATATCATGTATATTCTAACACCTCCAAAGCACATTGCAGAATGCCAGATATCAGGCTCAGACATGAAGTTCAGTATCTCATTATCTATGTCAGATCCAGAGACACATGAGTACAAGTCCTCGGGCTTGGAGAAATACAGTTATCTTTCCTCCACGTACCCAAATTACAGTGA
>NW_023603823.1:0-5652 GCF_014898055.3 Talpa occidentalis | reverse complement strand
TATCACTGCTTTGGATGATGTATCTTTAAATATGTTACTGAGGTATATGTCATGTAGTGTTTCACCTATATTTCCTTCTATATATTTTATGGTTTCAGGTCTTATGTCTAGTTCTTTAATCCATTTTAAGTTGGTTTTTGTGCATGTCCCTGGGGACATGCTTAGTTGCTTATAATTTTTTCTCTCTCTGCTGCTTGTTTTCTAATTTGTCCTATGTCTTGGGACACTGTGCCGCTGGTAATGGCTGACATCTCTTGGGTGTGTTCTTTATGGGATGTCAGAAACTGGTGGTCCAGTCGAGTCCAATACTGTTATACCAGGAGTCCTTAGGTCAGTGGTACTATTGACATGTTAATGGTCACTGTCCCAGAAAATCTCCTCCTTCTGTATTTGTTTAATTCCAGAGGTGGGTCTTGAGGTCCCACAGACTGCCCTGGCAGTGTCTGGATCACCTACTGGGCTCCAGATCACTGGATCTCCCTCTGGGCTCCAGTTGGTAGCCTGATGGGGGCTGGCTTGTGGGGCTTTTCAGCTTATCTCTGGCTGTGGGGACAGCCCTTTCCTGTTCCACACAATCTCTGTGGGTTCCGGACACAGAGATCCCTGTTCTAAAATGGTGAGTCAGGAGGATCATATGACTTTTATCTTTTTTTTTTGTTGATGTGGTGAATTACAACAACAGAGTTTCAGATGTTGAACCATGCTTGTATCCATGGAATAAATCCCAGTTGGTCATGGTATATAACTCTTTAGCTGCATTGTCGGATTTATGTTGCTAAGATTTTATTGAAGATTTTAGCGTCTATGTACATTAGAACAACTGTTCTGTAGTTTTCTATTTTTATGTGTTGTCTTACTTTGGTTTCATTATTAGTGTGATGTTGGCCTCATAAGTATTTGGAAGTATCCCTTCTTTCTCAGTTTTTTGAAATAGTTTTAGCAGGAAAGGTATTACTTCACCTTCAAAAGTTTGGTAGAACTTGTTTACCAAGTTCCTTCTTTTGGTCTGGGTGGATGCTGGCAGGGTCTTGCAAGAGGTAGAGAAGCCTCCTCACGATTGTGAATGTGATGGCAGTGTTTTGTGGAAGGTAACAAGTTCTCTGGTCACTCTGGAAACCTCCCCATGTGGGTCTGGGGCCTCACCAGTCTGGGCAGGCATTGGTGAGGTCTCAAAGAGAGTTATGAGGCCTCTGCTGGATTGGACAGGCACTGGAGGTATCTCAAGGAACATCTTAAGGTCTGTGGCCACTTTGTCTCCCTCCCTTTACCAGGTCTGGGGTCTCCAAATGGATTTTTTTCTTTTCCTTGTTAATCCATCTGATATTATTTTGATTGCTTATTCAGTCTAAGAAGACCCAGAGTGGTGGTGATTTACCCCAGTGCCCCAACATTATTTCAGGTCTTGAGATGGCAGAGAAAAAAATGCCATTTTGTTTATATCCTTCACTTACCATTTTCCTTTTGCCAAGACTGCCCTCCTGCTCTCGATTCTTTTCTTTGGGCACTTTCATTCGCCTTCCCTAACGAACATCACAGTGATGGTTGCATGGTAAGCTGCTCCATGATGCAATGCTCTGTCATGTAGATTATTTGAAATTCAAATAAATATAGTTTCAAAAGACCCAGGAGGACTTGATGACTGTATGCTTAAAGAATTTAGAGAGAATAACTGCTCCAGAAAATAAACTGCATTCTAGACAACTATGGAAAAATAAGAATTAGATGTGAAAGACAGGAGGAACCTGGTGGAATTTGTTAAAGTTTCTCCTGACCTGGGCTTTTGCACGTACAACCAAACATTTGCTTCCAAAAATCTGTGATATCATTCATATTTCTATAATTTCTTTCCTTACCTTTGATTTCCCAACCCCCTATCCCCTACTTACTAGCCCAGAATTTCAAATATTTCCTCCTCCATTTTGTCTAATAATCTTTTTGATTTTTTCATGCCTGTGTAGATTCACTTTTACACATAATTAAAATGCATTTTTTCCTCTTACTTATCTTCCTGATGTTAATTATTTTTTGTCAATCTATAAGAACAGACAGGGAAAGGGGGAATTACCCTCTCTTTCACAATACCTGTTACCAATGAGGCTTTATGTGTGAGGGTAAAAGATTCTTTCTCCCACCTCTCATAGTCCTCTATGATTATCTCAGTCATCCCCTCACCTGGGACTCCCAGGACACGGTGTCTCCTGTGCATCTGTCCTCAGCAGCTTTCAGTGTTATGCGCAGAATTAGAGTAGCTAAATATGAGGGATATGAAGGGGTTCAGAACAAGTCTCCATAAAATATACCAATTTGACCCTTTACCTCTCTTCAACCATGTATACTTACTTTGTTGAAGAGCCTATTTCAGGACATAAACTAGCTCCAGAAATATCTGCAATAATTCTGAGAAACTTATCTGAGAGCAGAGTGACTTTGTTTTTCCAAACATTTCTGCATTTCCACGAAGGGTCTTCCTCTCCTTTTTATACCCATGTCCCTACATCTTTCCATATCTTCAGATGTGGCACCACTGAGAGTCTCTGAATAATGACACTGCCTCTTGACCCTAGGCCTGGACAGCCAAGTGGTCGGCACTGGTGTTAGCAGGCCCCCAAAAGCCATTAAAACAGTGAATGATTATAGCATCATTACACTTGACATGCTATAAAGGAATATTGCAGTACCTGTGAGTACATATCTAGGAATATTAATAAATACCAGTAACAGGATATATTGTTGCTTATAACAACTATTAGGTTTCTGTGATTATGTTCCACAGTAACCAAAATAAGAACACAAATTGTATTGTGAGAGAACATTTTCACATCTAATTTTTTAAATGGATATATTTATTTTGATAAGAGTAATTGTATAAGGAGTTAATGCCATGCTGTTTTTTGTGTACTCTACAAAAGATACCACATTTTACTCCCTCCCTGGCTGTTTCCAGATGTGGTTTTGGAAAATGTTCTCATTAGGGTAGAGAATCAATGTTTTATTTTAAAGGAAAAATAGCTGCCACCCCCTCCAGTCCCTCTTCTTTGCTAATAAGGATTCATCTTCAACATTCAGAGGGTCAGGCTCTGACCCAGTATGAGGAAATAGATTCAAAATTTCTGAGCAGGTCATCAACTAAATTTCAGTAAGCAATTATAAAGGCAAAGCACATTTATTTGGAATCAAAGAATTATAATTAGGGTGTGAAGTTTCGTGTAGAAAACCTAAAAATGTGTCACAAGGAAAGATAAAGTCAGAGATGGTATGGGAAGAACAGAGAAAGAAGAGATAAGAGGTTAAACAAAATGAGAGATTAGTATTAACAGGGTTAAACTACTCTAGGCTATACATAATTGGTTACTGATTCTCTAAAGGATGAAAGAGGACTGACTACCCTCCAACTCAATGTCCATAATCATCAGTTCTCACACAATCATTTGCTTTGGTGATTCTTAAAACAGTGGCTTTTAGACTATTTCAGAGGTTTTTGACCTAACTCAGTTGAGACAGTTAATGAAATTTCACTTATAATGACTTCCTGGCTCCAATTTAAAATGTCATCAAGGATGTCAACTTCTCACAAATCTAAGGTTTTTACCTTATGTTATTGAATGGGCTTCACCCTCCCCAAAAATGTTCAGATAGGCTTTTCCCAAGAAAGCAAAATGCTAGATAAAGCAGTAATTGTGGGTGCAGAACATTCACTGACATGTATAAAGAATAAAAGGAGGGGTCTTCCCTGGTGGCTCAGCGGTTGAGCGCTGGCTGCAAAGCTGCCCACAGCCTCTGCAGCACCGGCCATGGGTGAGGGTCCCACATGGTGCGCAGACCTCTCCTGCTGCCTGCTGCTCCCCTCAGCAGTACATTTTCAGTCTGCCTGTTCTGCTCCCTGCTCCGGCTCTGGTGATTCTCTTACCCTCCCACGCTTCTGACTGTACCCAGTGCTTGTATAAATAAATAAATAAATCTTTAAAAAAATGAATAAAGGAGGCAGTGGCTATTTAAAAGACTTATTCTATTATCAAGTGCTCTTCTTCATGTATTGACATGGAATGTGTCAATGTGTCACCTTCTCAATGTGTCGCCTTGTTATTTGGAGCTGTGGTCAGACTAAATCCTGTGGGTTTCAAGAGAAACTGTTATTATTAGCTTGAAGAATAAAAATTACCTATATTTAGGGTCATTTCCAGAAATGAACTTTTTATCAGAAACCTATCTTAAGTCAGGACAAACATCTAAAGGCAGGGTTTGTCTTATGAAATCATTTCCCCGCACCCCATCATGTAAGACCTCTTCTCTCTCCCCAACACCGCAGGCCCCTATTCCACAACTTACAGGATATAACTCTTCCATTTGTCCCATTTAATTTAAAATTTATAGGCATGAAAATCTCTACATGCAAGTAAATTTGATTTTTATCTTCCTACTACTAATCTGTCTGATGTTATTTTGATGCTCTACCAGTCTGAGAAAAACTAGGGGAATGTTCTTCCATACCTCTACACAGACAAGGATTAGAATACATAGGGGAAATAAGTTTCTTGCTTTAGTACATTTAAAAGAAAACTGAAAAATTTCATAGTTAAGGTAAATATTTCCTTTAACATTTAAAAAATCAAAATGGTACAAAATTACAAGAATAGAGGCATTGCCTTTTTCTTTCTCCTGTTTTATCCAGTCTCCACTATTTTGGCACAGCACTGTCACCTATTCTGTCTTTACTTAAAATTTTGATCTTTTCTTATTCACATATTTTCTTGCATTAATTTGAATTTTATATTTAAGTATTGTTCATCAATCTCTTTGCACCCATTTAAATTTATGCCAAAGGCTAGTGTCTCAATTGCTTCACTCTAGTCCCATCTGCTACAGATATTTTCCTTTGGACAAAAAAAAATTAGCACAATAACCAAGTTGACAAATAGCTCTTGGGGGAGCACACCCATATTCTCTCTCTTTTTTCATCTTCGGTACTTGCACACTCTCATTTTGAATGTCAGAAACAAAATTGAAAAAATCCTTGTCTTATTTTCACTTACAGGTGGCATGCAATATGTAACATCTTTACTTAAAGCTTCCTAAAATACCCCTAATTGGTAATTCAGAGGTCAGGATATTCTAGGTTTAGAACAAACTATGTTTCCAAGACAAACCCCAGAGAACATAAAGTCTCAGATTTAGAAAATGCTCTTTAAAATACTCACAAGCATAAAGAATGAAATGAGGCAGCGGCTATTTAAAACCCTACTCTTATTTCCATGCGGCTCTTCTCCATGTGTTAACAGGGAAATTGTCTACAGAACAGCAGACAGGAAGGCAAAGCACATGTAACAATATCCAGATCATGTGGAACTCAGTGCTGCACAGCCAGCACTGAGATAGCTGAAAACACATTTAACAAAATAGTGGTTATTCTGGAGCAGGGCTGGGATTTGGTGAATTTTTTTCTTTTTCTTTATGCCTCCAAGTACTTTTTAATTCCTTTCACAGTAAGCACATATGATTTTGTTAAAAAATGTTTTTATACATATTTTCAAGTGATTTTTATATGGAGGATGGTAAATAATTTTTTTTTTAATTCTAGTAAATACCAAATAAGTGGAACTATTGAGCAGCATACCAGGTGTAGAGTTGAATAGCAAATGGAATCATTTTGCAGAA
>NW_023603822.1:0-5652 GCF_014898055.3 Talpa occidentalis | reverse complement strand
TGTGTCGTGGTTTGAAAGGAAATGAAGTTTTTTGTGATGGTGTGGGCAATCCAATCAGTGTTCAGATTTAATATTGGCACCTGGTTTGTCCACTGAGGGCAGGATACGCCTCTGAGAACACAGGGGTTAAAAGCTGTGATCTCCCAGGGGAACTTCCTCTTGGAGTCCCGCTGGAGAGTGAGCAGACCCCCCCCTGCCCAGATCTGGCTGGGCAGGGGGGGAGGGGAGCCATGTGGCCAGAGAGAGAGGTAGGCCAGGCCTGGGCCCAAGGGTGGAGGAGAACATTGCAAGGGCTTCGGGCAGCCATCCTCCATTCCCCCCCCCCCCCCCCCCGGAGAGGAGAGAGAGAGACAGAGCCGGTGCCTGTGGTGCCTGTGATAGTGGCCCGGCGTGAAGGAGAAGGGGGGGGTGCCCAGCAGGGCAGACAGGCGTGGGAGTTGACGAAGTAAACCGGCAGAGAGAGCTCGGGACTTTTAACCCCTCTGAGGAAGATGAGAACCTTGCAAAAGCTGAGTCCTCCTGAAGTTGATGAGATTGAGAAGATGTTGAGATTGAGAAGATGTTGAGGAAAATTCTAGGTGGGAGGAGATGATGAAGTGGCTTTGGGCTGGACTTTTCTTGTGTAGCCACAGCAGAACCACGGGTGTTTCTGTGCCACAGAGACTGCGTTCTAGGGGGAGGCGATGGCTCAGAGCCAAGAGAGTGCAGTGATGTGGAGGAGTGAACAGAGACGACGGGTGAGGAGGGTGTGGTGGTGCCCTCCACTTCGAAGAAGAGAAGAAGAAGAAGACGATCTCTGTTCAAGAGACCCCTCGGCCCCAGGGGGTGAAATTTGGGGGGGACAAGTGTCCCAGAAGGAGAAGGACTGTGCTCCCTTTGGAACTGGTCAAAGTATCCTTAAAATGAAAAACCCCAGAAGCAGCTCTGATCCATGTGCAGTGGTGAGAGCACTGGACATGGAAGGCGTGTGGCGCAAGAGGGACTTCTCTCTCCTCGAGAGACTGAGAATCGATTGTCTGAAGGGTGGCAATGAAATTGGAAATTTGGTGGGGGGAGGAGGAAGAATTTTGGAAGGTTTTCATCTTATGTTCTATTGTGTTTTGTGTGTCTTCCTTTGTAGTTGTAGGTTAATAAATGCTTTTTTTTTTTTCCTTTTAACCTTAAGTTGGAGCCTGCTTTGCTCTGTCTCTGATCATATCTCACAGTAGGTGCCAGGGAAGTAGGTGTTCTCGTGGGGGCACTGGTATTGTGCCAGGCTTAAACCATGACATTTTTGGTTCCCTGACCGGGAAATCGATTTTTGGATGAGTGATAAGGTGAACTGTGAGATGTGATCAAGAAGAATAAGAGCAAAGCATGTAATGTATTAGGTTAAGATGATAGATTAATAGAGGTTTTATTGTTTAAGTAGAGTTTGTCTATTGTAATTTGGATGATAATTTTAGAAATGTGTTCTCAGAGGCGAAGGGTGGAATGTCGTGGTTTGAAAGGAAATGAAGTTTTTTGTGATGGTGTGGGCAATCCAATCAGTGTTCAGATTTAATATTGGCACCTGGTTTGTCCACTGAGGGCAGGATACGCCTCTGAGAACACAGGGGTTAAAAGCTGTGATCTCCCAGGGGAACTTCCTCTTGGAGTCCCGCTGGAGAGTGAGCAGACCCCCCCCTGCCCAGATCTGGCTGGGCAGGGGGGGAGGGGAGCCATGTGGCCGGAGAGAGAGGTAGGCCAGGCCTGGGCCCAAGGGTGGAGGAGAACATTGCAAGGGCTTCGGGCAGCCATCCTCCATTCCCCCCCCCCCCCGCCCGGAGAGGGAGAGAGAGAGACAGAGCCGGTGCCTGTGATAGTGGCCCGGCGTGAAGGAGAAGGGGGGGGTGCCCAGCAGGGCAGCCAGGCGTGGGAGTTGACGAAGTAAACCGGCAGAGAGAGCTCGGGACTTTTAACCCCTCTGAGGAAGATGAGAACCTTGCAAAAGCTGAGTCCTCCTGAAGTTGATGAGATTGAGAAGATGTTGAGATTGAGAAGATGTTGAGAAAATTCTAGGTGGGAGGAGATGATGAAGTGGCTTTGGGCTGGACTTTTCTTGTGTAGCCACAGCAGAACCACGGGTGTTTCTGTGCCACAGAGACTGCGTTCTAGGGGGAGGCGATGGCTCAGAGCCAAGAGAGTGCAGTGATGTGGAGGAGTGAACAGAGACGACGGGTGAGGAGGGTGTGGTGGTGCCCTCCACTTCGAAGAAGAGAAGAAGAAGAAGACGATCTCTGTTCAAGAGACCCCTCGGCCCCAGGGGGTGAAATTTGGGGGGGACAAGTGTCCCAGAAGGAGAAGGACTGTGCTCCCTTTGGAACTGGTCAAAGTATCCTTAAAATGAAAAACCCCAGAAGCAGCTCTGATCCATGTGCAGTGGTGAGAGCACTGGACATGGAAGGCGTGTGGCGCAAGAGGGACTTCTCTCTCCTCGAGAGACTGAGAATCGATTGTCTGAAGGGTGGCAATGAAATTGGAAATTTGGTGGGGGGAGGAGGAAGAATTTTGGAAGGTTTTCATCTTATGTTCTATTGTGTTTTGTGTGTCTTCCTTTGTAGTTGTAGGTTAATAAATGCTTTTTTTTTTCCTTTTAACCTTAAGTTGGAGCCTGCTTTGCTCTGTCTCTGATCATATCTCACAGTAGGTGCCAGGGAAGTAGGTGTTCTCGTGGGGGCACTGGTATTGTGCCAGGCTTAAACCATGACATTTTTGGTTCCCTGACCGGGAAATCGATTTTTGGATGAGTGATAAGGTGAACTGTGAGATGTGATCAAGAAGAATAAGAGCAAAGCATGTAATGTATTAGGTTAAGATGATAGATTAATAGAGGTTTTATTGTTTAAGTAGAGTTTGTCTATTGTAATTTGGATGATAATTTTAGAAAATGTGTTCTCAGAGGCGAAGGGTGGAATGTCGTGGTTTGAAAGGAAATGAAGTTTTTTGTGATGGTGTGGGCAATCCAATCAGTGTTCAGATTTAATATTGGCACCTGGTTTGTCCACTGAGGGCAGGATACGCCTCTGAGAACACAGGGGTTAAAAGCTGTGATCTCCCAGGGGAACTTCCTCTTGGAGTCCCGCTGGAGAGTGAGCAGACCCCCCCTGCCCAGATCTGGCTGGGCAGGGGGGGAGGGGAGCCATGTGGCCGGAGAGAGAGGTAGGCCAGGCCTGGGCCCAAGGGTGGAGGAGAACATTGCAAGGGCTTCGGGCAGCCATCCTCCATTCCCCCCCCCCCCCCCGGAGAGGGAGAGAGAGAGACAGAGCCGGTGCCTGTGATAGTGGCCCGGCGTGAAGGAGAAGGGGGGGGTGCCCAGCAGGGCAGACAGGCGTGGGAGTTGACGAAGTAAACCGGCAGAGAGAGCTGGGACTTTTAACCCCTCTGAGGAAGATGAGAACCTTGCAAAAGCTGAGTCCTCCTGAAGTTGATGAGATTGAGAAGATGTTGAGATTGAGAAGATGTTGAGGAAAATTCTAGGTGGGAGGAGATGATGAAGTGGCTTTGGGCTGGACTTTTCTTGTGTAGCCACAGCAGAACCACGGGTGTTTCTGTGCCACAGAGACTGCGTTCTAGGGGGAGGCGATGGCTCAGAGCCAAGAGAGTGCAGTGATGTGGAGGAGTGAACAGAGACGACGGGTGAGGAGGGTGTGGTGGTGCCCTCCACTTCGAAGAAGAGAAGAAGAAGAAGACGATCTCTGTTCAAGAGACCCCTCGGCCCCAGGGGGTGAAATTTGGGGGGGACAAGTGTCCCAGAAGGAGAAGGACTGTGCTCCCTTTGGAACTGGTCAAAGTATCCTTAAAATGAAAAACCCCAGAAGCAGCTCTGATCCATGTGCAGTGGTGAGAGCACTGGACATGGAAGGCGTGTGGCGCAAGAGGGACTTCTCTCTCCTCGAGAGACTGAGAATCGATTGTCTGAAGGGTGGCAATGAAATTGGAAATTTGGTGGGGGGAGGAGGAAGAATTTTGGAAGGTTTTCATCTTATGTTCTATTGTGTTTTGTGTGTCTTCCTTTGTAGTTGTAGGTTAATAAATGTTTTTTTTTTTCCTTTTAACCTTAAGTTGGAGCCTGCTTTGCTCTGTCTCTGATCATATCTCACAGTAGGTGCCAGGGAAGTAGGTGTTCTCGTGGGGGCACTGGTATTGTGCCAGGCTTAAACCATGACACTTTGGTTCCCTGACCGGGAAATCGATTTTTGGATGAGTGATAAGGTGAACTGTGAGATGTGATCAAGAAGAATAAGAGCAAAGCATGTAATGTATTAGGTTAAGATGATAGATTAATAGAGGTTTTATTGTTTAAGTAGATTTTGTCTATTGTATTTGGATGATAATTTTAGAAAATGTGTCTCAGAGGCGAAGGTGGAATGTCGTGGTTTGAAAGGAAATGAAGTTTTTGTGATGGTGTGGGCAATCCAATCAGTGTTCAGATTTAATATTGGCACCTGGTTTGTCCACTGAGGGCAGGATACGCCTCTGAGAACACAGGGTTTAAAAGCTGTGATCTCCCAGGGGAACTTCCTCTTGGAGTCCCGCTGGAGAGTGAGCAGACCCCCCCCTGCCCAGATCTGGCTGGGCAGGGGGGGAGGGGAGCCATGTGGCCGGAGAGAGAGGTAGGACAGGCCTGGGCCCAAGGGTGAGGAGAACATTGCAAGGGCTTCGGGCAGCCATCCTCCATTCCCCCCCCCCCCCCCCCCGAGGAGAGGGAGAGAGAGAGACAGAGCCGGTGCCTGTGATAATGGCCCGGCGTGAAGGAGAAGGGGGGTGTGCCCAGCAGGGCAGACAGGCGGGGAGTTGACGAAGTAACCGGCAGAGAGAGCCTCGGGACTTTTAACCCCTCTGAGGAAGATGAGAACCTTGCAAAAGCTGAGTCCTCCTGAAGTTGATGAGATTGAGAAGATGTTGAGATTGAGAAGATGTTGAGAAATTCTAGGTGGGAGGAGATGATGGAGTGGCTTTGGGCTGGACTTTTCTTGTGTAGCCACAGCAGAACCACGGGTGTTTCTGTGCCACAGAGACTGCGTTCTAGGGGGAGGCGATGGCTCAGAGCCAAGAGAGTGCAGTGATGTGGAGGAGTGAACAGAGACGACGGGTGAGGAGGGTGTGGTGGTGCCCTCCACTTCGAAGAAGAGAAGAAGAAGAAGACGATCTCTGTTCAAGAGACCCCTCGGCCCCAGGGGGTGAAATTTGGGGGGGACAAGTGTCCCAGAAGGAGAAGGACTGTGCTCCCTTTGGAACTGGTCAAAGTATCCTTAAAATGAAAACCCCAGAAGCAGCTCTGATCCATGTGCAGTGGTGAGAGCACTGGACATGGAAGGCGTGTGGCGCAAGAGGGACTTCTCTCTCTCTCTCGAGAGACTGAGAATCGATTGTCTGAAGGGTGGCAATGAAATTGGAAATTTGGTGGGGGGAGGAGGAAGAATTTTGGAAGGTTTTCATCTTATGTTCTATTGTGTTTTGTGTGTCTTCCTTTGTAGTTGTAGGTTAATAAATGCTTTTTTTTTTTTCCCTTTTAACCTTAAGTTGGAGCCTGCTTTGCTCTGTCTCTGATCATATCTCACAGTAGGTGCCAGGGAAGTAGGTGTTCTCGTGGGGGCACTGGTATTGGTGCCAGGCTTAAACCATGACACA
>NW_023603820.1:0-5657 GCF_014898055.3 Talpa occidentalis | reverse complement strand
AACTCTCTGTCTCATGAGAAACTGTGCCTGGAAATCGCCGTGTGTCGCTGAAACTGGAGCTTCTGGTTGAAACCTTTCCCAGAGTGATTCCAAGACCCGTGCTCCAAACCCACAGACTCAAAAACACACAGAAGTGAAATCAAGGGGCGGAGCAACATGGCGGCGAGGAGACGCTGCGAGTAAGATCTCCATTAAAAAAGTGAATAGGGAGGAAAAGCGGCAGGTCCCAGTGAGAACTGGGACACGGAAGATAAACGGGTGACGCCAGCGAACTGCCCGAAGAAGAAAGTGGCCATAAAAGAGGACTAGAAGGGAGGGAAGCGCAGAACCCTGCTCCCCTCCCCCGCCCACAGAGGCGGCACTCTCCGACCGGCAGAGAGGAGGAAACAACAAACCAAAACGGCCCACAAGAACAAACGACGCAGCAAGCGGGACTGTGAGTGGAAAGGAACTATTGCAGCCACCACACCCCGTGAACGGGAGCTGAGGCGAACCCTGCAGGATCCGCCGCGGCGGTGAGCGAACGGCTCCGGGCGCCATTAGAGAAGAACAAAGACCCCGGGAGACGCGCACACAGCCCGGGCTGCCGGTAAGCTGGCGCGGGAAAGCGGCGCGCTCGGCGGAGCTTGAAAAGCAAGTGCAGACCTGGATCGCGGCTGCCCAGGTCCCGCGCCTGCGACCTAGGCTTGCGGGGAGACGACCTAGGCTTGCGGGGAGACGCGCGGAGGTCCTCACTGAGGTGAAGGTCCCTCCCTGAGTGAGCAGGAACCAGGCGCCCAGGCACGGGAGCTGTGCAAAAGGCGCCATTCCCGCGCCACTGAACTGGGCTACAGCCCGCGTCCTGGAACTGAGGGCTTTGAACTGAGACCCGGGGCACGAAAATTCGGGGCGTGGTTTCTCCACGACGGTGGGCACAAGGCAGACACAGCACCCCAAAGCTGTTGAGGTGTACCCTACCATTCCCGCTCTGTTCTCTGTCCCACGGGGTGGGGGGAGGCGAAAAACAGCCCCCCAAGGACAATAGGAGAGATCTCTGGCGCCACCTAGCGACCAGGAAAAAAAAAGTCACTAACACCCTATAAAACAGGACATTTCTTAAGACTGCTTGAAAAGGGCAGAAGGTTTCTGGAGGACCCAGTGGCCAGCCGGGAAGTTATTCCACGCCAGGCCCCTTCCGACCAGCAGTCTGAGCCCACAGAGGGAGCAGGCACCCACGTCCGGGGCAGACCGGGTGCGCAGAAGAGTGTGCCTGAAACCGGAGGCGCAGGGACTGCATCCCGCTTCGCCATTTGAGAACAGGGACATTTCTTCAGTAAAACTGCCTAAAACCAGCAGAAAGCTCCCCCAGAAGACAGAGATGGCTCCTGGAAGAGCCAGAGGGGAGCGGAGAAGTTCACCCAAGATGTCAGTCAGTCCGAGCAACACAGTGTCCCAACGCATACGACAAATTAGAAAACAGACAGTAGGGAGTAGAAGAACCACACGCAACCTAAAAACTCCTCAGGAAAGAAGCACACCACAAAAAGAAAACCACTCCCCAGATTGCAACGACAGCAACTTGGAAGAACTTCTGAGCCTTCCAGAAAGAGAATTTAAAATTGCCATGATTAAAAAAGTGATAGATCAGAAGAAGGAAATTGAGTCCCTAAAGAGGGAAGTAAGAGAAATGCAGGAGATCAAAGAATTAATGGAGGAACTAAAGAACTCTGGGAAAAGCAATGAAAGCAGAATAGATGAAATGGAAGAACGAATAAGTAATCTTGAAGACACAGAAATAAAAAGAACCAAAACAGAAAAGGAAAGAGAAGTACGAAGGAAAAAGAATGAAGAAAGACTTCGGGAACTATCTGACTCCATGAGGAAAGGAAATATAAGAGTTATAGGAATTCCAGAAGGAGAGGAGAGAGATGTAGGAACAGAGAAAATATTCATGGATATAATTGAAGAGAACTTCCCAATGAGAAGAAGGAGCTGAAAATTGATATACAAGAAGCAAGAAGAACACCAAACTTCCACGACGAAAGGAAAAACACAGCAAGACACATAATAGTAAAGCTCCCAAGAATCCAGGACAAGGAAAAAATAATGAAGCTGACAAGAGGAAGAAACAGATAACATTCAAAGGAAAACCAATCAGGCTGACATCAGACTTCTCTGAAGAAAACACTACGGGCAAGGAGAGAGTGGAGGGACATAGTCAACAGACTCCAAGAAAACAGATGCCAACCAAGAATACTCTATCCCGCAAAGCTCTCTTTCCTCCATGAAGAAAGAATATGGACCTTCCCAGACAAAGAGAAACTCCGGAATTTCATTGCGACTAAACCCCCACTCCAAAAAATACTACAAGGAATCCTAAAGCCAGAACCTCAGAGGGACGAATAACAACGAAAGAAGACCAAAAAAAAAAAAAAGTTATTAAAAGAATAAATAAATAAAATCAAAGGAAAGACAAACATAATGGCAAATACAGATGCTAACATATCAATATTAACTCTAAATGTAAATGGACTAAACTCTTCAATAAAAAGACACAGAGTTGCAGCCTGGATTAAGAAACAAAACCCAACCTTTTGCTGTCTCCAGGAAACACATTTAGCTACAAAAGATAAAAATAGGCTCAAAGTCAAAGGATGGAAAACAATCCTACAAGCAAATGGGCCAAAAAAGAAAGCAGGAACAGCTATACTTATATCAGATAAAACAGACTTCAAACTCAAAAAAATAAAAAGAGACCCCAATGGTCACTACATTATGATTAAGGGGACAATACTTCAAGAAGAAATAACACTCATTAACATATACTCACCAAACGAAAGAGCACCAAAATATATCAGACAACTGTTGTCCTCTCTGAAAACAGACATCAGAGAAAACACATATGTAGTGGGAGACTTCAACACACCACTATCAACAATGGATAGATCAACAAGACAAAAAATAAGTAAAGAAACTAAAGCTCTAAATAAGGACCTAGAGCATTTGGGCTTAACAGACATCTATAGAACACTAAACCCAAAAAAAACGGAGTACACATTTTTCTCAAGCGCACACGGATCATTCTCCAGGATCGATCACATACTGGGGCACAAGACAAACATCAACAGATACACCAAGATTGAAATCATACCAACCATCTTTTCTGACCACGAAGGCATCAAACTAGAAATAAATCATAAAAAGAAGGCAAGGAACTATCCTACCTCATGGAGATTAAAAGCCACACTACTGGAAGACCACTGGACTAACGAGGAGATCAAAGAAGAAATTAAAAAATTCTTTGAATTGAATGACAAGGAGGACACCAATATCCTAAATGTATGGGATGCAGCAAAAGCAGTAATAAGAGGAAAATATATAGCAATAGAAGCTCACATCAAAAAACAAGAAAGAACTCAAAGAAACAACCTAATCTCGAAGCTCAAAGATCTAGAAAAAGAACAACAAAAAAACCCCAGAACCAGTAGAAGAAAGAAATAATAAAAACCAAAGCAGAAATAAATGAAATTGAAACTAAAAAAACAATCCAAAAGATCAATGAAACCAAGAGCTGGTTCTTTGAAAAAATAAATAAAATAGACAAACCCCTAGCCAGGCTCACAAAGGAAAAAAGGGAGAAAGCACAAATACACAGAATCATAAATGAAAGAGGAGAAATCACAACGGACACAGCAGAAATCAAAAGAATAATCAGTAACTACTATGAACAGTTATATGGAAACAAGTTCAACAATCTAGAGGAGATGGACAAATTCCTACAACTCTACAATCACCCAAAGCTAGATAAAGAAGAAATAGAACACCTAAACAGACCAATTACAAGCAGCGAAATTGAAATGGTAATTAAAAACCTCCCCAAAAACAAAAGCCCAGGACCTGATGGATTTACAAATGAATTCTACCAAACATTCAGAGACGAATTAGTGCCTATCCTTCACAAACTCTTCCAAAAAATTGAGAAGGAAGGGACAATACCAAACACGTTCTATGAAGCCAATATTACACTAATACCAAAACCGAATAAGGACAACACAAAAAAGGAAAACTATAGGCCAATCTCCCTAATGAACACTGATGCAAAAATCCTCAATAAAATTTTAGCTATCAGAATCCAACAATGTATCCATAAGATAATTCACCACGACCAAGTTGGATTCATTCCAGGGGCACAAGGATGGTTTAACATCCGAAAATCAATCAACGTTATCCAACACATCAACAAAAAGAAATATAAAAACCATATGATAATATCAATAGATGCTGAGAAAGCTTTCGACAAAGTGCAACACCCATTCATGATAAAAGCCCTTGAAATTCTTGGGATACAAGGAACATACCTCAACATCATAAAGGCCATCTATGACAAGCCAACAGCCAGTATCATTCTCAATGGTGAAAAGCTGAAAGCAATTCCATTAAGATCTGGAACAAGACAAGGATGTCCACTCTCACCACTGCTTTTCAATATAATACTGGAAGTCCTAGCCAGAGCAATAAGACAAAGAGAAAGACATCCAAGGAATCCAAATAGGAAAGAAGAAGTCAAACTATCACTATTTGCAGATGATATGATAATATACATAGAGAACCCCAAAATCTCCACAGAAAAACTAATTCAACTCATCAATCAATTCAGTAAAGTGGCAGGATACAAAATCAACACGCAAAAGTCAGTAGCCTTCCTATACACAAACAATAAATCTGAAGAAGAAGAAATCAAAAAACCACCCCTTTATTATCGAAACAAAAAAAATCAAATATTTGGGAATAAATCTAACAAAAGAGGTAAAGGACCTATACAAAGAAAAACTATAAAACACTGTTAAAAGAAAAGAAGAAGACACAAAGAAATGGAAAGACATCCCCTGCTCATGGATTGAAGAATAAACATTATTAAAATGGCCATCCTACCAAAAGCAATATACAGATTCAATGCTATTCCAATCAAAATCTCAATGGCATTCTTCAAAGAAATAGAACAATTATTGATGAAATTCATATGGAATCACCAAAAACCCCGAATAGCCAAAGCTCTACTGAAAAAAAAAAGAAGGAAATGGAGGCATCACACTCCCAGACTTCAAACTATACTACAAAGCCATAATCATCAAAAACTGCATGGTATTGGAACAAGAACAGACATACAGACCAATGGAATCGAATAGAAAATCCAGAAATAAACCCACAGATTTATGGTCAACTAATCTTTGACAAAGGAGCAAAGACTATGCATTGGAGCAAAGAAAGTTTGTTCAATAAATGGTGCTGGGGAAAACTGGGTCGCTACATGCAAAAGAATGAAGCTTGACCACTACCTCACACCATACACAAAAATCAACTCAAAATGGATTAAAGAACTAGACATAAGACCTGAAACCATAAAATACATAGAAGGAAATATAGGCGAAACACTACGGGATTTGCACATCAAAGACATCTTTACAGACACATCACCCAAAGCAGTGATAGTGAAGAGAAAGATAAACAGCTGGGACTACATCAAATTAAAGAGCTTCTGCACAGCAAAGAGACAATAACAAAACAAGAGAAACCCACCAACTGGGAGAACATTTTGCACCCACACTAATGATAAAGGACTGATCACAAAAATCTTGCAAAAGAGCTGATGAGACTCAGCAACAACAAAGAAAATAATC
>NW_023603818.1:0-34843 GCF_014898055.3 Talpa occidentalis | reverse complement strand
GGAAGGGAAAATTACACGAGAGGGTGGGGATGTGTTCAAATACGTCATTCTGACTGTGCTATTTAAACAACAAATAGTGGGCAGGAAGTGGTTAAATTGAAAGGGGGAGCAGAGAGGAGGGTGACTCAGGGACAAAATGTGACCAACAGTGGGGGAGGGGACCTTTTTCAGGGCTACCTAAGCACTATTTAGAAAGTCAAAACAAACCCTAAAACTCCTCCAGGCTTGCACTCCAAAGACTCCTCTCGGAGAAACCAGGCAGCGCAGGGGTGGCTGAAACTAAGAGACCCTTATTATCTTGCCTACATTTTACAAGAATACAAGATGCCTGAAGTCCCAGCATTTGCGTGCATCTTTGCAACAAGAAGTTCAGAACAGTAGTTAAAGCTTTAGCCAGAAGTCACGCTTCAAGTGTAAACTCTGAGCAACTATGGCAGCTGTGACAATCCCCTGTCACTTTGCAGTTAAAATCTTTAGTCAAAACAGCTCTGGTCAAGCAAACTAGTAGGACATGATACAGCATGCGGCCCAGAGCAGCAGCATCAGAGGAAACCAATGCAGACAGGACCTGGGTGAGGCTCTGCTCTCCCTTCACCACATATAGATCTTTTAATATTGGCCAAAATCTTTCAAAACTCAGCATAGTAACTGCACTGCTTGCCCTGAAGAAGGGCTGTGTGTTGACCCCTTCCTCACTGCATGAGGAACAGTGATTCATGAAATGGATCATCTTTATCTTCTTGCTTTGGCTGCCTGGAAGCTCAGAGTCAAATTCACACTTCATCTTCAGTAATTATTAGAGACCCTGTGTATATTTGTGTCCTAATTTCCTCCTAGTCTTTTCTATATATTTAATTTTGGAAGTCATGTCAGCTCAACTTTTGTTGAGAACAGGGGCATGGCCATACAGGAGCTCTGCCTGTGTATAATAATTGCTCCAGACTTTTCTTTTACAAGCAAATGGAGGTAGGTTGATTAAGCATGAGTGAGGTGATTGGAGTGGGGACTGGGGGGGGGGGGAGAAGGAGGGAGAGAGGGAGCGAGAGAGGGAGGGGGGAGAGAGGGAGGGGGGAAAGAGGGGGGGGGAGAGAGAGAGAGAGAGAGAGAGAGAGAGAGAGAGAGAGATTTAGTGGGAACAAATTTGCTGAAGAACAGAAGGGAGCTGCCTCAGGGCTGAATGCAAAGGGAATTCTGACTGTTAGAGGAAGGACTCCTGGAGGGCAGGGGCAGAGCTGACCTGGGTATGAGTAACCTGTCAGAATCAGAGGGAACAACACCCTTTATCCCCAACTGAAGAAAGTTCATTAGATTGCAAGTAAGAGAGAATGCTGTTTTTAAAGGAAGAGCCTGGAATCTTCTGTTTTGTATGTTTAGAAGGTAGTTCACTTGCAAATTTCAATATTTTATTAACAAATTACTTGTGGCCCAACCAAGGTCAAATTAGTGGACACAGCCTGACCTGCAAAGTGTGTGGTGGCACGAACGGGACCTGGCCTCAGCCCTGTCCCACTCTACATGAAGACAACCACTTGGAGGCAGGTCTGAATGGCATATTCTCACAGCTGAGGAGGACCCCAAGAAGGCACCCCGGCCTTCTGACGGCCTATCCGAAATGTTCTTGACAGGAAGTGAGGGGCATTGTGCACCAGGGCATCTTGGGACCCGAGGCCAGGCTCCCATACTTGACTGTGACCCCACCAGCCACAAGAGGAGTGCCATTTACTGCTAACAGGTCAAAGAACAAAAGGGGCTTCAAGTGGGCTAAATGCTCCCCCACCCCTAGTGAAGGGAGCACCAGAGTCAGCACCCTAGAGGCCAGGTGAGACTACCAGAATGGGATCAGGGCTAAAGGTGGCACTGGGCCCCAGCCAAGCCCAAAGCAGGTCTCCTAGGCTCCGCACCCCTGCCACTCCTGGCTCTCACCAGGCCCTCCCACACCAACCTTTTAAAATAGACTATAGATCACAGCCTCCTCCTCTGAAACTCCATCAGCTCAGAATCCCTGAATCTCTTTAGTGATAACTCCCCTCCTGATCTGGCCTGAACCCCCTCCCTGACTTCATGTCCTCCTCCCACCCTGGTAGATGGGCTGTTTGTCAAACACCCAGGGCCTTTGCACTTGCTACCCCCTCCATCTGGGATGCCCGCCGCCCTTGGTGCTTGCATGGCTCGTTCCCTCCCTTCATCCAGGTCTCTGGACAAACGTCACCTTATCCACCGACCCCCTCTGTATAAAACTGCATGTCCTCCTTCAGTTTCTATCCACTACCCCCCAGCTTGTCTGACTTCTCACTATAAGACACATTATATTGTGGTCTGTTTGGTGTTAAAATGGGCTGTGCTAGAGTGGAGACGGAACCCCCCACTGCAGCGCTGTCCCAGCACCTAGAGCGCTGGGTGCTCTTGACACAGTACGTGCTCGACCAATCACAGTTGGGCGGGGGTGGGGGGTGAATAAGAGAAGAAAAATGTGCGGCTCAGAGCTGAGCCAGGACAACAGCACCAGTGTCACATGCGCTAAGGGCAGATGGTGAAACACGAGGTTTTTATTTACCACTAATTAAGGACTTTATCACCATCAGAGCTGAGCAAAGGCAGCACAGTGAGAACCACAGAAGATGCCTCGGCTTTCAAATAACCCAGATGACTTGGTCAATTTGATAGAAAACAACTTGGCTGAGAAAAAGTTGAGAGGAAAAACCATTCAGTCCAAAGGACAATTTAGCCTAAAATACACTCCACGTTATGTTTAAAAAATTAGAATCTTGACACAGGTGCCAAGAACAGAATGGCAATAGCCAGAAGGAGTGGGGCTGGGGCTAGCACCGTGAGTAAAGGAGGTGAGGACATACAAACTTCCAGACAGAAAATAAATTCTGGGGCTGGGATAAACAGCATGGCAACTGCAGTTGGCGATACTGAAGCACGTACTTGGAAGTTACCAAGACAGTCCCAAGAGTTCCCTCTGAGTGGTGACAGCCAGCTGACAGCGAGACTAATTGTGATCATTTCTCAATAAACACAAGTGTTCACTCATCATGTGACATACCTGAAACCAGTAACATTTCAATTATATATAAAAATATTAACTGGAATTTTGACGAGCCTGGGGGTAGAGTTCATCCTTTCGTGCCTTGCTAAATTTCAAAATAGTTTGACCCTCTGCTTTAAATTCCTGGTATTTTAGCTAACAACTTTCTGTTCATTTGAGATCATGTATCATGAATGTCATGCACATGGCAAACATTAATGTGCTACTTAGTGAATTATTATAAAGTGAGTGCCCACATAAACACCACCCCCTCAAGGAGCAGGACACTGCCTGTCCCCAGGGTTCCCCCCATACGTCATTAACCCTAAGGGACACAGCTACCAGTTTCTAGCAGGATCACACCCTTCTGTGTCTCCCGAGTACCCATCTCCACACACTCTGGCTTCATGTGCTGAGCTGCTCTATGATATTCTATAAATGGAAAAGTACAAGTTTGTGTCTGGCTTCGTTTGCGGGATGCGAGGCTGTGAGCTGTGTGCCCTTGTGCCTGCAGCGACTCCTTTTCATTGCTGTGTTGTGAGGATTCTAACAGCAAAACATCAGCAACAATCTGAACGTCTCAAAGTAGGCACTTGGTTAGATGAAGTTGAAAGTTTACAAAACAGAAATTACTCTGTAATCCTATTTTTGCTAAAAGAAAAGAAAAAAACCAAGAATGAGAGGGTGGAAGATGAAGGAAAATACTCCTTATGTATGTCTATAAAGAAAGGTCTGGAAAAATGTGCCATATTTGACCTAGGGAGGGTGAGGGGGTACCGGGCCCTTTAAGAAGGTTTGTTACATATGTTTTTCCCACCTGTACCTCCCCTTGTTATATATTTTTCTATTGACCTAAGTTTCTGGTTTTCCTATAATGAACACTCACCGCTTTTGTAAAATAAAACAAATGAACAAAAAACACTGTAAGGAATTTAAACAGTTTTAAAAAATTAACCTAACAGTAATGAATAACAAAGAAAAGGATCTGGAAGTTGGGGAGATAAATTTTAGGGTTCTTTTTCCTGCTAGTTCATTTTCAGCCAATTATGTCCCCTCTGTTTGGTGGGTCAGTTATATGAATGTTTTTTCATAAATTAATCAAAACAATGTTTCCAACCAGTTCATGTGTTTGAACTCGGAAAATAGCTTACACACTGTTTAATTAACCAAAACCTATTTGTTGGACACTGACTTTTCAAATTCATTTCCTCCCACTTTGTCTGGCTGGTCTTGCTCTACTTGAAATAGATTTGGCAAAAATGAAGCCAGGCAGTTACCTATCTTTGTCCAAACCACTCCAGTGATCTGAATCGAACACTCTAATATCAAGCAGGTTTAAACTCCAACCTCAGGTCAGTCATTTACCACTTAAGCAAAACTGGGCAAATTTACTTTGCCTGATTTCAATTTCCCCATCTGTTAAAATGGCTACAAAACCTACAGGAGACTCAGAACTTCCCAAATCAGCAACATGTGCTGTGCTCAGTCCATTCTCTCTGCCTTGGCATCACCCCCAGTTGACAACTGCTCCTTTAAACTGGTCTCTCTCACACTAGTAACTGATGCCCTGGGTCCAGTGGGTTCCTCCTCACATAACTCTGGAATTGGCCTCCTTCCCCACTGAGCCTCCTCAGCCTGTGTCAAGACCCCCAGCCCCTTCCCCACAGAATTCCCCCCAGACAACCTCACTATAGCCTTACACCTTGAACCGAGAAAACACTGATAGGGGCCTCTGTTCCTGATCCTTCCACCTCAAGCAAGCAGCCAGTCTTTTTAGGGTTTTCTTATGTTACGTGGCCAAAAGCCAGAGCTGCCTGTAGACATGACATTTTCTTCCCTATCCTTCATACCTGCCTAAACCCATGGATGAGAACATGTTCACGCATCCTGGATGGGATGATCTTGGGATGAGCAAGAGGAGAGGAGGACAGATCTGGCTTGGCAGGGGCTGGACAGTAGCCAGTGACGAGAACAAGCCTCTACACACCATTCAGTGGCCTTAGGAAGGGGTAGGACATCACAGGGAGACTCCCTGGTGTCCCTAGAAAAACACCCACAACCTGGGTTCCTTACGCCCCCATGCATGGCCTACAAGGCAGCACCAGATGCACAGCCCTCTCTGTAGCCCCTGCACAGATGGGAACAAGGTAGGGACACAGCACCCACCAGCCCCCTCTCAGGCCTAGGGTTTGTTTGCCTTTCTGACTATAGCTCACTTCACACGTTTCCCAGTGCAGAAGATCCTCACAGAAGCTCGGAGAGGTAGGCCTGGGCAAAGTCAGCCCAGGTAGGTCCCACAGGCAACACACACCTTGGAGAGCTCACCACTGTCCAGCTTGGGGGAGGCTGGCCCATGCTATCTGAGCAGTCAGAATGTAACCAATTTATGAGCCCACAATGAGAAACACAACAGCTGGGTAGAATGGTTGGTCAGAGCAGCCCGACCAGAGTATGCCCTCCTTGAGCCCAGGCAGGGAAGCCACATTCATTACCGGGCTTGTTTGGCAGTGGCAGGACAGTGAATGGTGGAAATGGAATGTGCAGTGGCGTCCTGCCAGCTGCCTCAGTGTCTCCTCAGTGGCTGAGGCCCAGGTGGGCAGGCCAGCTCACCTCGCTGGGACGCAGGGGCAAGCCACGCCCTCAGCATCACAAGAGGAGAGTTCGTGGGTTTCGAGTTCTGACTCCAGCCGCCCTCCGGATGGACACATTGAGTCCTCAGGTAAAATAATACCTGCAGACTGGCATCTCAGCCTGGCACACCTGGGAACCTTTGCTCTCCCGAGATGACTGCAGCCTGATTTCACAATTTACCTTTCTTATTTGCGGCCAAGGACCACCCACACGCACCTGAATAGGCGATTCATGACTGATGGTTCTAGGTTTGTTTTCCATAGACTTACAGGTTAGCAGCTCTGAAACTTCTGAGTACTCTATGATTGAACAAGCAACCAACCTAGAGATAGAGCCAGGTTTCACTGTTGGAGGAAGGGGTTGCCAATATGATAGCAGGATCAGTATATACTCTCTCTATATATATATTTATATCTATACATAAAAGAACAAGAACAATAACAGATATTCTGTGTGTCTTTCCTTAGCTCTTAGCTCTGACCACTGAGCGGGCCTAGGAGTAACGAGACCTTCACAGCGATGAGCATACCGAACATCCAGGTCTTGGACTCTGAATACCCGACTCCACCAAAAGGAACCAGGGCTCCTTGGAGAAATGGTTGATTCTAGAGCTGGTGCAGGGGAGGTACAAGATGAACCTGGAATGTCTTGTGACAGAAAATAAGAATGGGCTCGGGTCACAATGGGGACATGTCCCAAGAAGACAGGATCTATTTTGAAGGGGCCCCCAAGACCAAATCTAAAACAATTTGAGCATTGAAATAAATAATGATGCTAACTGGGTATACCCATTGAACAAAACAAGAATCTGAATCTACAGCAATATAAAATAATTAAACAAGAAGGGAAAACTCTTTAGGGTTGAATGCCAGCAAGTAAATGCAAAAGAGCAGAATTAGAAATCATCGTTGGCGTGCAAGAATTATCAGTGGATCTGGTGGGTAAGAAACAGATAATAAGTCTATTTAAGTCAACATTCAAACAATCACACTGAGAAAATACTTTCCAGTGGAGAAACCTGGCAGACACCGCTCTGAGCAAGTGACTGCGGTTAATGGGGCAAATGGGCATTCTGTGCTTCCTCACGCGACGCAGAGAGGGACACACTTCTGGGTATTCCTGCCAAAAACACATAACCCAAATCTAATCAGGAGAAAACGCCAGTCACCCAAATTGAGAGCTCTCGTACAAAATAACTGGTCAGGTCTCCTCAGAAATGTGGAAGTCATGAAAGCCAGAGTGAGGACTGGTTCAGAGGAAAGGGAAAGAACAGAGACATGACAACGGAAGGCAGCACGGTCCTGGACCAGAAAACAATGGTTTTCTTCTGTATAAAGATTACCACTGTGGGCCTCCCCTGGTGGCGCAGCGGTTGAGCGCTGGGCTGCGAAGCTGCCCGCAGCCTCTGCAGCGCTGGTTCAATCCCTGGCTGCTGGCCGAGGGTCCCACATGGCGCGCAGACCTCTCCTGCTGCCCGCTGCTCCCCTCAGCAGTGTATTTCATCGGTCTGCCTGTTCTGTTCCCTGCTCTGGCTCTGGTGAATTCTCTCACCTTCCTGCCCTTCTGACTGTACCCAGTGCTTGTATAAATAAATAATAAAAAAAAAATCTTTAAAAAAAAAGATTACTATTGGGATAGTAGGAAAATTTTAGTATTATGTATCAATGCTAACTTCTTTGCTTTTTTGGTGGGTTTTTTTTTTTTAGTGTTATTGGTATTTTTAAAAGTCAGATTGTATTGCTTTACCATTTGTTTACAAAAATACTCAATGTTAGTTTCCTGGTTTTGATCATTGTGTTGTAACTATATCTGGGATTTCCTTGTTTAGGAAATGAACATTGATGTATGTAGATTATCATATTTGCATTTTCAAATAGTTCATATACCTATAGAAACAGAAAGTGAGAATGTTAAATTTAATGAAGTGTTAATACTTGAGGAAACTGAAGTTCTATGTACTGCATTTGCAGGTTTTCTGTAGGTCTACAATTATTTCAAAACTAAGGTTTCAAAAAATATGCATTGGCTGGATAAAAGCACAAGGAATTATCTAACACAGACTGGGGCCTCAATAGGCATTCAGTATGTGGTGGTCAATATTGGGGTTGTGATTGACCCCTTAACTAGAGGGATCAGAATGTTCTAGGCCAGGCTTTTCAAACATTCATAGCATCACAATCACCTGGAGATCTTGTTTCATGCTGATCCCGGGACAGATCTGGTTGGGGATGAAATTCTGAATTTCTACCAAGCTTCCAGGTGATACTGATGCTGCCTTTCTCCTGGGCTCGGAATTACTCTCTGGTTCACAAAGAGGTAGGTACAGCTGGGTTTAAACCTGGGGTTCTAGAGCCTCCGATCAACAACAGGACCACCAGAAGCTTGATCTCCACAGGTGAGGCTAACATACAGCCAGGATTAAGCCTTTACACTGTCTCCTCCATTTCATCACCTCAGATTCAGACTCTAAGTTTGGGTACCGCCATGCCTTCCAAACTGGATTCCTTGCCAGCTGCCTCATTCCACCCGCAACCCAGGAGCCAGCGGAATCTTCCAACTCCTCCACAGTTCAAACACCTTAGTGTACAGGTCAAGGGCAAACTCTTCACCCAGCCATCAAGTGCTCACTACTCTCCTGGGCTCCCCCTTTGAAACTCTGCGCCCAGGAGAGCAGCCTGGGTTCCACCTTCACACATTGCATTTGCAATCATCTCACATCCACACAGCACCTATCTCAAGTCTCACTCTAGGTTTCCAGGTAAGAACCACCCCTGAGTTCCTCCTGCCACAGGCGCCGGTGCTGCAGACGCCAACCTCGCCACCCCCTCTAGGAGAGGCTGCGGGCCTGGTGGCTCGGACCAGCTCTCCTCAAACATAACTGGGGAGGATGATTTTCTGCAGCTGGGACACAGGCCACCGCCTTCCTGTTCACTCAGGACTGGGTTCAGCTCTCTGTCAAGCACAATGAAGGGAAGGGAGGAGACAACTTGGGTGTTGCCCTGGGGTTCTGGCCTGGCACAGAGTTCCCCATCCCCTAACCACCAACCACCTACTACTCATCCTCCCACCTTCAGCCTAGCATTGTGGCCAGAATCTGAAGGACCTAGAGGAAAATAGGTCATAGGGAGGTGCCACCAGGTTGTACAGACAAGGGAGGGTTGGGCCTCAGAGAGAAGTCACTTTGTTCAGGGTTGAAAGACAAATTTGAGAAGGGGGTGTGGGCCTGGCAGGCATGAGGAGACCACCATCTCCTTCTCCAGTTCTCCTACCTCGATCTCCAGCATTCCCACCTCCAGGCAAGGCCTCCTGCTGGGCGCACCCCTTCTCCAAGCCTCACTTTCCTCCTGACACAGCTCCACCTAGGCCAAGTGCCCTGGGGCTGCCGCGCTGATTCCTGTTAAGCTTGGCCGCCTGGGCGGGGCTTTCCTAATTCTTGGGCATCGGGCTCAACAGGTGCCTCTCATTCCCAGGAGAATGACAGTTGCAATCAGGGGAGGAACAGCCGCTCTGGGCTCTAATGGGCTTCATGTGTCCCAGAGTCAAGTCCCCCACTTCATGGAAAGAATGTTCATCTCATTTCTGACCCCCTCTCAGGCTGTTTGCCTCCGCTGAGGGATGATCAGGTGGAAACTCCCATGGAGGGATTATGTGACTTCCCACCTCCCCTTCAGAGGCTCTCTATGATTCACGCCCTCAGTCTCCTGGCAGATCCATTTCATTTGGGGAGTTGCAGAGTCTGAGTCCTTCCAGAGAGGGAGGCAGGAACTTGGAAGCAAATATGAGGCAGGCACGTCGAAGACGTGAACACCCTATTCCTGGATCTGGGATGTCCTCTTCACTCTGTCCAACCTCTCTCATTTCAGGTTCTATTTTAAGTCCCTCTAGGAAGAGGCTCCCCCCACCAGACTCCCTGTAGCACCTCTCTCTGTCTTCCAGAATTCCCTTCGGCTGCCCTATGCACATCAACGCTTGTCCCCAGGCCTTGCTTTCTGCCTCCTCATCTTGGCTTCCATCTTCTAAGAGACTATTTCCCAGGGGACACTCCCATTTGTTTACAATAGCCATAATTTTCCAAACCCCAATCAAGACAGCTCACAAATAACTGTAGGACTCACCTTTGGCATAACAGGCCACACGTACACTAACCTACTATAGTTTGAAATAATTAGAGGAATGACTAGGTTAGAAACAATTATAAGAATTATGGAAGGAATAAGTCAAAGTATTTGAAATTGAGGCTGTGTTAGAAAATCCAAGATAAACAGCCCACTCTATATATGTATATGTATATATATGTATATATATAATATTTTCTCTTACATATCCAGACTATTCACCCAGTAAATGCTTAAATCTTGCTGACACTCTGTTTCTCCTATCTCCTCACATCCATTCCATTCATCTTCAATCAACACATTACATGTTTTTTCCATGAGTCAATCTTTATTGGCTTTTGAAGTAATGGATTATTGGCACAAGGCTCAATGGGTTTCAAAGCAAGTGACAGAAGGAAACATACATTGTACAAGTGAGAAGACCGAAGAGGGAAGAATCCCAGGGCAGCTGTGACCCTCACCCCCATGAGCTGGGTCTTACTCATGACAAGCTGCCATCAGCCCTGCCCCTGCAGGGCCCACACTGCGTAGACCTGAAGGCAACTGAGCCACATCTCAGGGAATATAGAGGGACTCCCAGTTCTCTCTCAAAGACAATCATTTCTTCTTTCTTGGAAACTTCTTCCAGCCTCCAAGACTTTGCCACCATGAACAATTTGAAAAGCCAGGGCTCCTTCTTCCTCTGAGAACGCCAGCCTGCTTTCCCTCACCTGCTCCTTTTCCAATGGAAGCCTCCCCCACCAGGGGCCGACGAAGGCCCCAGCAGAGGGAGAACAGCGGGAGGGGGACTGGGGTTTTCAAGAGCTGGCCTTGCACAGTGACTGAGGGTAAGTTGCCCTTCCCCTCCACTGCAGTGGGTCTTCTCACCAATGTTGGGGGGGTGGGGTTTGAGGAAAAGGGGGCTTCTCAATAGGAGAGCTGCTGGCCCCCCTCCTCTGAGGACTCCTCCTCTATGAGCTCCAGGTCAAACTCATCTTCCAGGGACCCTCCAACAGGCAGAAGACGGAACTTCTTTCCTTTCAGGGTACATGTGCGGTGCTCGAAGTCCAGGACAGCGTTGTGGTCCTGGAGCACGTCAGTACCAATGATGGCCTCCTCGGCACTGGCGTTGGCCACCAGGAACTCTGCCTTCAACTTGAGCTTGCCCAGGGACACCACTGTATCCCACACACCCAGGATCTTCATTTCAGCCCCATTGGCCACTTTTACCACATTCTCAAAGGGTCGCAGGGTGTCCAAGTCACCATCGGTGACCTCCTCCCACAGGCTAGGGTGGACCACAGAGACCTGGGCCCCGGAATCCACCAGGAACCTCACAGGCACATGGCCAATCTTCCCCTTGAGGTAGTAGCCCTTACCCATGCTGAAGGCAAAGACGATCTCCTTGGGCAGGTGGCTGTGGGCAGCCGCGGAACCCCCGAAGCCCCGCAGGAGCATCTCTTTCACAGTCTCATAGTCTCCCTGCTCCTTGGCACCGAGTCCACGGTAGGCCTCCAGGGCATTTCCCCTGAGGGATTCTTTCAGGAACCTCATCTTGGTGTCATAGTCCCAATGGTTGAGGTCATTGATGACCTCCAAGCGGTGCAGCCAAAGGTGTGGGGCTACATTGGCTCCATCAAATGCCTCTGGCACGAAGGCATGCTTCCGACGGCCCTCCTGGCTTCTGGCTCCACTAGCAGCCATCCTTCTGCTCTCTTCTGGAACCGCAGCAGCAACCCACACCAAGCAGAGAAAGCCACAGAGCAGTGTCGGCGCAATCACGCTGGATCTCAAGGCCTCTCTGAACAGAGTATGGCTTAGGTGCCCGGTCCGGGCAAGCAGAAGAGACCAAGCAGGGTTGCCTGGCTGACTGCAGGGCACAGAGTCGGGCAGTTGCTGTGGCGTGCTCACTCTTCAGAGCCTTTTTGATGCCTAGTCTGGGCCCCCAGGGCTCCCCATTCTCCTTTGTTCTGGAAGCTCCGCCCCTTTGAGTCCCGCCCTCCTGCTAGCATCTGGCCTGACTAGCAGGATCAGTGCCTCACCCTTCTGCATCCATCCACAGGACTGGCACAAGTCAGCCCACGTCAAGAGAAAGGCCAGCCTTAGTCGGAAGGGGCCTGCTCAGGTACCCTCCCCAGCCCGTGTCCCAGAATAACAGATGAGGACATGGAGGATGTTATGACACCCAAGTGTTGGTCACCAGTTGGAGAAGAGGGCAGCAGGGACGAGAGGTTCCAAGCCCTCAATCCCGGGTGACCACACGGAGTGGTAAAGAGAAAGGGGTTTACATTCACTGCGCTCCTGTTTGTAAAGCCAAAGCTGGTGTTTCTGAACTAAGCATGATATCCTGTAAGTCCCTGGAGGGGGAGAATGAGGAGGGTCCCAGAATCAAGAATATACAGAAAATAGTTTTTAAATGAGAGAGAACACACACACACACACACACACACACACACATTCCATTAACTCAACAGCTACAGTGATTTCAGGGTTAGGCCAGCGCACCCTAAGGTGGGCTGTTGTGGATCTTGAACTTCTGGGAATGGACGCTGCCAGAATCCAAGATCTGGCTCAGACTCTAGCTGTGGGCAGGCCCATCCTCAACTCCACATGTGTTGTCTCCTCTCCTCCTGGCACCTCTTAACTTCCAGGAACCTTCCAAGAGCCCCTTCCCCAGAAACTGCAGCCTTCCCCTCCCAGTGCCTCACCTGATTACCTATAGAAAGAGCTGCAAGGGACTGTCGCTCCTTTTTGTTCTGGAAGGGGAAACATCCACTATGTTGGTGAAACCCAGTGATGAGGATCTGGCAGGCTTTCGGCTGGAGGAGGCTGGCTGTGTGGTCCTGTAGGGTAAAGAAAATGTCAGGCTTTTCTGCCCTTCCGCCTTCAGGATAGATGATGGATCCTTGTCCTGAATGCATGCCTGATGGCGGGCACCTGGAATAGGGTGTGGGCATAGGTAGATGGGATTCAGCTGAGCTAAGACTGTGCTTTTAAGGGCGGCGTCACGGGGGGACGCCAGCAGCACCAGCACCAGCAGCAGCCGAAGCCGAGAAGCAGCAGAACGAACGCTAGAGAGCCCAGATAGAGTGAGGACTTGCTGGGGGCTGGGAGGCCTGCCAGCCTCCCAGCCCCCCAGCCAGCACCCCTGCCTGCCATATGCCTGGTGAACCCCAAATAAAAAACCTGCAAAACTACTGAGTACTCTGACTCCTCCTTTACCCGATCTGCATGGGATCAGAAAACCTGCACTGCGCCCCTTCCGGCCCTTACAATTGGCGTAAGTCGGCAAGATCCATGTAGACGGGTATTGGAGCCCTCCAAAGACCTGGAGGGACTAAGGAGAACAGACTGTGTTTGACTGTGAGGATGCTGGAGGCACCATGGCGGCACAGAAGGTGGATTCGTTCTGGAGCTGTGGGACGAGACCTCGCATGGAGGAGATGCCCGAGAGGACCAGCCAACGACACCGGAAAGGACCAGGCAACGACACTGGAAAGGACCAGCCAATGACCCCTGAGGCAGCAGGCCGCTGCTGACGCAGGGAGAGGCCAATGGACATGGACGGATAAACCTGGACTGACAATCCCGCCAGAAGGCGGAGGACCTTAGCAGGTTATGTTTATTTTTTGAGAATCTGGGGGTGGCCAGTGGGCCTAGATGGCCAAAAGCAGCCTGTGTATGCCCAGTGGCCAGGTGGAGGAGAAAAGCCAACTAAGGTGGCAAAAGCTGGTACTGATGCTAAGTTGAGAAGCCCTAAAGCGGCTGTTAAGCAGCCTGGGTATGCTGAAGCCCTGTGAGTCTCGTAAAATCACCTATGGGTGATGCCCTGCTCATTCTTGAGTGAGGGTGAGGAGCTGAGGAGCCCGTCCTTGGGGACGGGTGGGGAATGTGGCTTGGGGTGGAGCCCAAGCCAAATGCAAAGTTTGGATCCCCGACCCATGTGCTTGTGCAGTGGGTTGGCCTGAGTGCAGGGGTCTGCGAGTCGCATGGGTGGCCATGAAGGCCGAGTGTTGGAGCGACTGCAGACAGAAACCCTGAGGGTTGGCGATTACCCCCAACAGAATAAAATTGCCAATCCCAGAGCTAGTGCATCCTGGGGGTGGATGCTGTGTGCCTTGTAGCCTAGACTATAGCCAGAGAAGGCCAGGAAGCCTGACGGCTCCTGGTGTGATATAGTAGATGCCGTGAGTGATTCCCCTCCCTCATATGAGCAGTGCCTTCGGCAGCAGATTTGGTGGCTCATCTGCTGGTACCAATAATTGTCTTTTGCACTTGGTTGGTGCCCTGCCTGGACTTATTTGTGTTCTGTTGTATTTTGTTATATTGTATTTTGTTATATTTGATGTATTTGCTTTTGTGGGCCATGGCTGCATTGTTTGTTTGCTTAGAAAATTGTATATATATGTATAGACTGTATGGCAGAAAACCCTGAGGGGGTGGACTGTAGGGTAAAGAAAATGTCAGGCTTTTCTGCCCTTCCGCCTTCAGGATAGATGATGGATCCTTGTCCTGAATGCATGCCTGATGGCGGGCACCTGGAATAGGGTGTGGGCATAGGTAGATGGGATTCAGCTGAGCTAAGACTGTGCTTTTAAGGGCGGCGTCACGGGGGGACGCCAGCAGCACCAGCACCAGCAGCAGCCGAAGCCGAGAAGCAGCAGAACGAACGCTAGAGAGCCCAGATAGAGTGAGGACTTGCTGGGGGCTGGGAGGCCTGCCAGCCTCCCAGCCCCCCAGCCAGCACCCCTGCCTGCCATATGCCTGGTGAACCCCAAATAAAAAACCTGCAAAACTACTGAGGACTCTGACTCCTCCTTTACCCGATCTGCATGGGATCAGAAAACCTGCCTTGTGCCCTGTCCTGCCCCCTACAGGTCCTCAGCTGGGGGATGCAGGTTCGCTCCCTGGATGCCCAGAGGCAGAACCTTAGGTCCTCAGGCTGAAGCCTGACCTGAACCTGTGTAGGGAGATAGGGGCTGTTGAGGGAACCCACTTTATGACCCTATTCTAGCTGCCCCCTCAAAGGAACCCTGTACCCTGCTCCTTGCACGCCTGCATGCCCACTCCCAGTTGGACATGTGTTGCGTGTGCTATGCCACTTTGTTCACAAGTCTGTCCTGCGGTGAACCACAGTGAGAGATGTGTGACCATCTCCTACCTTCATAGAAATGTTCTTTGGGACTCAGCAGGTGCTCTCTGCTAGGCTCAGGCCTGAGAGAATGCTGTCACCAAACAACAGGGATTAGGATGGGAGAGGAGCTAGAACCGGTGGCACACCTGTGGCTCTGGGCTGTTTTTCCTGGCCCAGAGCCTGTCCCTCGCTGCATCCCTGTACCATTCATCACCCAGGGTCTGGCTACGTCCCAAAGGTGTCCTGGCCCTAGTCCTGCTTCTGGAAGGTCCCAGGTTCCCCAGCTATACAGAGAGACCCTCAGTCCCAGAGCTGTCCCAGCCCCTTCCACCTGACACAGTGAGCCAGCAGAGAGGCAGCTGGGTCAACACCTCTCATCACAGCTGCCTGGCTAAGGAGGGGCCATGTGCCATTCCAGGAGCTCTGAGGAAGGAAATGGAGTCACTAAAAAGTGCTCAAGGGGGCAAGTCTCTGAGAAGATTGCACAATGAAACACATGCACCTAGAAACATGGCCCTGCCACCCTCAAAACCAGGAAGCCCCTTCTCTAAGTGGACTTTTTTGAATAGACTCCATCCCTGGGGATGGGTGTTGGCCTGACCTAGTGGCTTTCTGGCTCCCTGGTATTCATCATTCTACACACCTGGTCGCTTGAAAGTACGCATGAGTGAGGAGGCTGGCATGTGACTGAGGGACATCAGAGGCGGCACGACTAGTCAACCAACGAACTCAGACTGCTAGATGCCCCAGAATGGGCCTTCCGAGCATCATGATGGACACTAGGTCACATGTCCCCACTTTCCTGGGCTACAAATAGGTGGCTCCTGAGACTTAGACCATGGCACATCACTTGATTGGGCTTGAGGTTCACTTTGGAGTCATTTCACAGCCATCATCTCAAGGAGCATCATGACAACCTGGAAGGTAGAGGACCCATTTTACTCCAAAACTCTAAAGTACAAAGACAACACCTAAATGTCTTGTTTTTGACCCGCATGCGGACTAGTGCAAGGATAAGGGAATTTTGCGAAGAAATGCAGGGAGTGGGGTGCTGGGCTCAGGAGGTGGGCAGCCAGGCCCTGGGGTTTGTGCTGTTGAGGACCTCTGATGGGGTCAGTTATCTAATGGGTCATGAGGCAGAGCAGACTGTTAAACATTCAAGAATTTTCTGGGTCAGTTTTTAAACCAACAAGTAGCTAGAAATCAGACTTCATGGGAGTACTCATACCACAAAAAATAGCAAATTCTAAATCGGCATTTTTTTTTTTCTGGAAAGCTAGTTTATCATCACAACTGCTGTACAGGGGTGTTGGTCCCTATCTCTGGGGCAGGCAAAGTTTCATGGTAGGTGATTAAGTTTTTAGCTATCTCCACCCCACCCACCCAATTTGGCCCTAGATCATCTCTAGATCTAGCCTTCCTTGCCTCATACTCCCTCATAGCCTCTATATTTCTGGGTCCTTTACTCTGAGGCAGGTAAGCCTGCTCAGGGAGAAGTTATCTGTCCCTCTTGAGCCCCCAAGACAGAAGCACACAGGGGGCTTGTAGGCTCTAGGATAAGTAGAGGGGGCTGAGTTTAGGGACTGGTCTCTGGCTTGGATCAGGAACGTGGTGAAGTAAGATCCCAAGTTCCTTTAATCCTTGGGAGATTCCTGTCCCTTGACCACTCAAGGACCTGGGAATAACTATGTCAATGGTGCACTGATGAGTGAAACCAGCTGG
The DNA here is from genome assembly GCF_014898055.3 of Talpa occidentalis. NCBI lineage: Eukaryota > Metazoa > Chordata > Mammalia > Eulipotyphla > Talpidae > Talpa > Talpa occidentalis. The sequence continues at coordinate 18,231 of NW_023603818.1, read as the reverse complement.
GGCAGGCCACTGCCTCCTCCCAGAACCTAGGAAATCATGGCTAATTATTGACCCGTATTGGTACTGGGGCAGGAACACCCTCATTATTACCCATTAGCAACTCCTGAGTGTGCTCACAGTGGGCAAATCAGGACAACAGGAAGGAATAGGGCCTTCCTACCCTCCACACCCCATCATTGAGATTTCAGGGTTATGAACTCTGCCAGCCCAATGTAGACCCAGCTCCCTGCTTCCCTTTGTTACTTCCTTACCCACACCCATCCTTCTCCCCAAGCCCCTTGAGCACTGAAACCCGCAGTGAGCAGTGAGGCTGCACCTAGAAACCATGGACCTCCTTCTCTTTAGTGTTTCTGCTGCCTGAAGATGTCTGGGGAGAGCACCAAAGGTGCCCAGAGAAGTGACTTTCACTCCTGGGAGGAAGGGGAGATAGGGAATGGGAGAGTATCTGAGCATTCTCAGGAAATCACTGTGACCAAAGAGTAGAAAGCTTATGAATTTTGGTATCGTCGATGAGGCCCAGACTGAAACATAGGAGGGTCAACAAAAGTGGAAAGAAGCCAGGTGCTGCCACTTCCCCCCAGACTGCCTCGCTAGCTCCCTCATTCCCAAGGTAAAGCTGACCTGGGGAGAAAGCAAAGGGGGATTTCAAGGCAGCGAAAACGAAAAATGAAGTCAGGAGGTGCACTTTCGGCCTCATGGGCTCTGTAGTCAGGACCCAAGCCTGATCTGACACTCAGCTATCGATGTCTTAAATTCCTTAACCAAATTGCATGTGTTTATCTTTTTTGAATGCTGAGTAATATTCCATGGTGTATATGGACCACATCTTCTTGATCCAGTCATCTATTTTTGGGCATTTGGGCTGTTTCCAAAGCTTAGCTATTGTAAACAGTGCTGCAATAAGGGGGTTGTAATTATATGGGGAATATAAAAAATAAAATTTAAATAAAAAATAAAATAAAAATTCCTTAACCATCTTGAACAAGGGGGGCCATGCTTTCCTGATGCACAGGCCCTGTAAATCCAACCTGATGGAAACACGCTCAACCTGCACATGTAAAACACACCACACACGGTCACACTAGAGTTCTCAGTGCAAAATGGCTGAGAAATAGGGTAATCTGCATAAGGAATTCAGTTCCCACCTTTCATTTCACACATTTATTTGCGCACACATTTACATGAAGTATTAAAATCATTTATTGGAGGCACCTGCTGTTTATTAGCCTCTGGGCACATTTGTTGCCTCAGAGAACTAGGCAGATCCCTATCACCATGGCTTACAAGCTAATGAAAACAGGATACAGCTGTTTAACAGCCCCGTTTTGAAGAATTTAAGACGAATGTGTATGTGCAGGCTGACCTCTTGAAGCAACCCTAGTCATAACCACACTGCTTTCAAAGTGGGTCACCCTGCCTTCTGCACCAACCCCCCCACACACATTACAGGGCCACGGACATGACACCCTCTAATCTCCCACCTCTGGGCATTGGCCACCAGGAATAAGAGCCTGCTTGCCTGTGTGACTCCTGCACAACTCCAGTCCTGGCCTTACCTGAGGCCCTGGACCCAGGGTTGGGGTGAATTTGTGAGGTTGATGGTGCAGTTCTGAGGAGCAGGGGCCACAACTGCATCTAGCTCTGATTCAGTGAGTTATGATGGCAGGTCTTCAAGCTAAAAAGAGGGCCAAAGAAGTGAATTCTGCACAAAAATCTAGCTGCAGATTCAGATCAGGACCCAAGGGAGTCTGGGTGAGCTCTGACCTAAGCAATGTGTAGGGGCAGGACAGGACACAGTGCAGGTTTTCTATGATCCAGCAGACCGGGTAAAGAAGGAGTCCTAGAGAGTCCTCAGTGGTTTTTGCAGGTCTTCTATTGGGATTTACCCGGTACACAGCAGGCAAGGGTGCTGGGGAGCCGGGAGGCTGGCAGGCCTCCCAGCCCCAGTAAGTCTTCACTCTATCTGGGTTCTCCGGCCTTCTCTGCTTCTCTCTCGGCTTATGCTGCTTCTTTCTCGGCTTCTCTTTCTGCTTCTCCTGGTGTCCCCGTGACGCCGCCCTTAAAAGTCCAGTCTCAGCCCAGGTGAATCCCATCTACCTATGCCCACACCCTACTCCAGGTGCCCGCCATCAGACATGCATTCAGGACCGACCGCAAGGATCCATCATCTATCCTGATGGCGGGAGGGCACAAAAGCCTGACATTTTCCTTACCCTACACAGAGGTACTGGGGGGCTGGGAGGCCTCCCAGACCCCACCAAGTCTTCACTCTGGGCTCACTGGCATTCTCTTGTGGCCTTGTTCTCTGCTTCTCTCATGGTTCTCTTCTGCTCTCTGCTCTTCCTGGCATCCCCATGATACCGCCCTTATAAGCTCAGTCTCTCAGCCCAGATGTACCCATCTACATATGCCCGCACCCTATTCAGGTGCCCGCCATCAGGCATGCATTCAGGACTGCAGATCCATCATCAATCCTAATGGCAGGAGGGCAGAAAAGCCTGATATCATTTATCTACCTGTAAGGGCAGGAACAGGACACAGTGCAGGTTTTCTGATCCCATGCAGACTGGGTAAAGGAGGAGTCAGAGTCCTCAGTGGTTTTTTGCAGGCTTTTATTGGGATTTACCCGGTACACAGCAGGCAAGGGTGCTGGGGGGCCGGGAGGCTGGCAGGCCTCCCAGTCCTCAGCAAGTCTTCACTCTTTCTCGGCTCTCCGGCATTCTCTCTGCTTCTTTGCTCTCGGCTTCTGTTCGTTCTTGGCTTCTGCTGGCGTCCCCATGGCGCCGTCCTTAAAAGCCCAGTCTCAGCCCAGGTGAATCCCATCTACCTATGCCCACACCCTACTCCAGGTGCCCGCCATCAGGCATGCATTCAGGACCGCAAGGATCCATCATCTATCCTGATGGCGGGAGGGCAGAAAAGCCTGACATTTTTCCTTACCCTACACAAGGCTTTTGGGGAAACCAAAAGCACCAACAGATTCCTTTTACCCAAATCACAAACCCCTAGACTACCAGCACCACTGTTCCCGAGCAGCAACTACCCAGCCCGCACCAGTCAGCCACAGCCAAAGGCACTTGGGAGGGAAGTTTTTCCTTCATAGTTTCCCTTCTTAGTCCCTGCCACAGCCCACACTGCACAGGCCAGCGTGCCACTGAGGGACAAAGCGCTGCTGCCCCTGCTCTACACTATTCCAGTCTCTTCTTCCCATTTGGTTTGCTCTGCAGTCTTTTACCATCCCCATTTAGACTCTTGCACATGGAAGCCACCCAGTTCAGCCTATCAGCAGATGCTTGGCCCTGGAGGACCTGGAGGTGTTTGGGAAACTGTGATCTCAGGCCCCAATGCCATGACTGGCTCTTCAGGCCCGGGGTCAGGGCCAGGGCTAACCAAGAGTTGCTGACTAATTCCCTAGAAGTTCAAATTGCTTCTTTCTATCTTTCAATCAAGTAGGAATGTTACTCAAGGTGTTCTGAAGTTCTCCTGAGTCCCCTCTTTACAGCCCTGCCCTCCAAATTGGGTTTGCGCCTTCTTCCTAATTCCTACGCCTCCACCCTAGAGCGAGCCCTTTATCCCTTTCTGCCTGGATCCTACCACCCTCCCTCTGGGTCACAGAAGACCAGCAGTTTGTCTGACCAGAGGCACTGGCTCTAAGGGAAGACCCTAGCAGAACCCCCCTTCCTCTCCCATCTCCATGTCCCCTTCACGTAAAAGGAAGGGAATGGGACCTGTAAGAGCGTCCAAATAGTTCCTGGGACATTAACCCCAGGAGTAGTGACAAATACTCCTGCAATCTATGAAATCTTCAGGCAATCAACATAGACAGACTGGGTATTCTCCAAAGACCAGTAGACTTCTAATGACACTAGGAAATTACACATGGAAGATTTCTGTCCAACTTAAAATACCTCAAAGGCAGCTTTGAACTGATCCTGAAATAGTTTTAATTGCTGCTGATGATAACTGGGATTGTGAGCAATGCAAACACATAAAATAGCCTCAGTGCAGGGAACTGCTTCTTTTGAATTCAGTGCCAACTTAGCTTTGCTCCTAACTTTCCCGCTGGCAGTCAAAATGACCTCTCTTCTTTACGATCAAGAAGTGAGGGGAGGCAGAAAAGGGAAGAGGGAAGAAGGAAAATACACCGGCACCCTAACATACATGGCAATCTCCAGGTGACTGTAGCAGCAGCAGCAGCAGACACTTACTGAGCACATACTATGTGCCAGACACCATGAGTGGCAGTAAATAAGTGTAAGGCACCCTAAGAGTCTGCAGCAGAGATGGAGAGAGCTGATGTCAAAGGAGTGGGTTGATTCAATTCCACACATATTTCTTGAGGTCAACTGCACCTCATGTTGACAGATGAATCAGATCTGAGTCCTGCCCTCACAAAGTTCTCAGGTGAGTGGGGGCATAGACTCAGACACAGATGCCCCAAATCCAGAAAGATGAGTTCAGGAGGTGGGGAAGATGGTGACTCAGTACACTGGGAAATCAACCAAGATTACACCAGAAAAACAGAAATGGAAGGAATATTCAGCATCAATACTGAAAATGGGATGAGACCATCCTTTAAGCGTTGGTGCTCTCCAGCAGATACTACCACAGGATTTGGGAGGTGAGGACCCCGGGACTGAGGCAGCTCATGTGGTGTAAAGGCAGGACTGGACCACAGTGCAGGTTCTCTGATCCCATGCAGACCGGGTAAAGGAGGAGTCAGAGTCCTTAGTGGGTTTTTGCAGGTCTTTTATTGGGGTTCACCAGGCATATGGCAGGCAGGGGTGCTGGTTGGGGGGCTGGAAGGCCTGCCAGCCTCCCAGCTCCCAGCAAGTCTTTACTCTCTCTGGGCTCTCTGGCGTTCGTTCGTTCTGCTGCTTCTCGGCTTCTGCTGCTGCTGCTGGCGTCCCCGTGACACCGCCCTTAAAAAATCACAGTCTTAGCTCAGCTGAATCCCATCTACCTATGCCCACACCCTACTCCAGGTGCCCGCCATCAGGCATGCATTCAGGACAAGGATCCATCATCTATCCTGATGGCGGAAGGGCAGAAAAGCCTGATATTTTCTTTACCCTACATGTGGACACACCAGACAAGAAAGCTTTGGGGATTGGAGTTAGTTTCTGGATAAAGGAGTCCAAATCAAAACATGCAGGTAAGTACAGAAGAAAAGTCTGTAGGGAAATACACAATGAGAATACTTGTATTGAGTGGTAGAATCATGAATGATCTTTTCTTCCAGATATATTATATATACATGTATTCTGGGAATATATTCTCTAGTAAGAAAACAGTATTTAAAAATAAAGCAACTTGTTCTTGCATTTTTCTGTGAGCTTAAAATTATTACCAAATAAAACTTTTAATGAGGGGTAAATTGGGAGTCTTTATACCTACTGCTCAATTTTGCTGTGAACCTAAAATTGCTCTGAAAAAGTAAGTTTATTATAATTTTTAAAGTTTTTATAAGGGTACATAAAGGGGGAAGTACATTGTAGGGTAAGTAAAGTATCAGGCTTTTCTGCCCTCCCGCCATCAGGATAGATGATGGATCCTTGTCCTGAATGCATGCCTGATGGCGGGCACCTGGAGTAGGGTGTGGGCCTAGGTAGATGGGATTCACCTGGGCTAAGACTCGGCTTTTAAGGGCGGCATCACAGGGACGCCAGCAGAAGCCAAGAACGAACGGAAGCAGAGAGAACTCCAGAGAGCCCAGACGGAGTGAGGATTTGCTGGGGGCTGGGAGGACTGCCAGCCTCCCGGCCCCCCAGCACCCCTGCCTGCCATGTGCCTAGTAATCTAAATAAAGACCTGCAAAAGCCACTGAGGACTCTAACTCCTCCTTTACCCGGTCTGCTGGATCAGAAAACCTGCCCTGTTGTCTTCCTGCCCTTACATACTTTAAATAAGACTGACAATAAGAGTAATTGGTAAAGCTAAATGATAGGTGCAAGAGGGTGCTTTTCCCTGGTGGTCTAGGGGTTAAGTCTCAGCACTATCAGTGCTACAGCTGGCCAGGGAGCTGACCCACATATGGTGCAGCAGACCTCTCCTATCTCGCTTGCTCTCCCCTTGGCAGTGTATTTCAGTAAATCCACCTGCTCTGCTCCCCACTCTGTCTCCGGTGAATCCGCTCACCCCTTGCACCTCTGGCCTACACCCCAGTTCTACTAAATAAATATATGATTAAATACATAATTTTTAAAAAGGGTGCATTTGAGGTATCCACTACTTTTGGGCGTGTTTGAAATTTTTCCACGCTGAAAAGTAAAATAGTAAGTAAACAAATGCTCACCAGCTTGGCCTGCCCAAGTTCTAAGTCTGCTCCCTGGGGAGTCTGTGTGTCACCTGGCACGCTGGTCACCAGGGATAGGCAGCCTGGGCTGGGTCTCAGTGTTCCTGCCTAACTCTCTTCCGCAACACGCCACATACAAGGCTCCCCTCGGGCCTCCCTGGTGGCTATCCACAGCCACTGCTGCATGAGTTTGATCCTTGGCCAGGGGAGCTAACCCACATGGCGCGGCAGACCTCTCCTGTCTCACCCGCTGCTCCCCTCAGCAGTGTATTTCAGTGGATCTGCCTGTTCTGCTCCTCACTCTGTCTCTGGCGAGTCCTCTCATCCTCTTGCACCTCTAGCCTCCACCCCAGCCCTTGTATGCATACATAAATAAATCTTTAAAAAAAAAAAACCAAGGCTCCCCTCAACACAGAGTCCAAGGAGCGGGGATCTCACCACTCTTACCCGTGCTCTTGGCACAAGGGCTGAGGGTGGTGGGGCCTTCTGGCCTGAGCTCCCACTAGCCTCTTGTTAGTCTTCCTGTCCTGTACCTTGTCCCAGTCTGGGTTTCCTTCTCATGCAAGTCCACAGGCACGAGCCTTTCACAACATAAAGAATAATCCCCTAGCATAGTCCTGCATCCCCCTTGGTCAACCATAATTTCTTTACTTCCTTCCCAGTCAGTTTCTAGAAAAGCTATGGCACGTGATGCCCTACTGGGAACACGTGAGAGCTAAAATCCAGCCCATACGCACTTGTCAAGCTAGCATGCCTGGAAGAAGGGGCGCACCTATCTAACTCACACAAAGGTGCCATATGGTGGGTGCACCCTGCTTCCTCTCTGCCTCACTGTGTCACCTCTACTCACTGCCAAAGCCACTGGCTCCTGTTCCCACCACCCTCCACTGTACCCTTGCCAAGGGCGTCATCCCAGGAACCCTTCAGGGAATTTCATTTTCTGAACCATTGGCATGGTGGCTTTTCTTTTTTTTTTTTTTGAAGATTTATTTATTTATACAAGCACTAGGTACAGTCAGAAGCGCGGGAGGGTGAGAGAATTCACCAGAGCCAGAGCGGAGAGCAGAACAGGCAGAATGACAAAGTACACTGCTGAGGGGAGCAGCGGGCGGCAGGAGAGGTCTGCGCGCCATGTGGGACCCTCCTCTGGTGGCCGGGGAGCAGCTGGGGATCGAACCGGCACTGCAGAGGCTGCGGGCAGCTTCACAGCCCAGCGCTCAACCGCTGAGCCACCGGGTAGGCCCATGGTGGCTTTTCTTACTATGTTTTCTTTGACCAATCAGTTCCTGTAACCCAAATTTCTGGAACTTGTACCTCAGACACCCCTCCTCTTGGTCTTTTAGGATCCCTTCTCCTGGAAGTTCCCTGAACAGCCCTTTCCCTCTCATTCCACACTCAACCCAGGTCAGTGACCCCCAGGTCTGTGTTCCTGGCCTAACCTCTCCTCTGCTCCGTGGCCCACTGCCACATCCACCTACAAGTGCCACTTTCAAGAATAAACACGTGATCCTCTCCCCACACTCATTTTGTCTCCCGTGTCAATGACATGGGCAAAACCATTGCCATCGAGCCATCCCCAGTCACCCCTGCCTATTCTCACTGCCTTTCCGAAGATTGGTGGGTGGCATGTTCTAGGGTTCCTCCTCCTGAGCCTCTCTCACTGCCCTACTTCAGGACCAACTGTTGCAATAGTTGTCCTGCAGGTCTCACCACTTCTTGCCTCCTCCCCTTAATCCACTCTCCTCAGAACTGCTAGAGTCATTCTTCTGCTCAAAATTCCTCCATCGCTCTTCATGCCCAAATAAAGTTCTGTCTCTCAACACAGTGCATGAGGGCACCCCCACCCCATCCCCCAGTTCATGCTACTCCTGTAATAAATGGCTCACAGTTCCCCAGACATGATGGGCTTTCTCATGCCTTTTCAGAAACCACTCACTTGGCCATGCAAACCCTCCCCACAGCCCTGTTCTCCTGGTAAACACCAATTCTCCCCCTCAGAAGTCAGTTAAAGTGCTATCATCTCTGGGCAGTCTACCTGATTTCCCAGCAGACTTAGGGACTCCTCCTCTAAGATCCCCCCATGGGGACATTGTTCCTCCATTCCACCTGCAGTCTCCCAGAGGCCAGGCCCAGGTCATCACTGAGATGAGCACTGGCACAATCCAGGAGAGAAAGTCCTGGTCTTTTGGGGCCTTTGATCAATTTTTACCCATCACCTAGATAGTCTCTGAACCCAGCTCACCTTTTACCCTGTCCCATTAAGTCCTACATATATGCATATATATATGTACACAAATAGATCCAAGAGAATATATTTATACCTGTGATATACACTGATGTTTTCTATTTGACTTCTTTTTTTTCTTTCTTCTTTTTTAATGCTGGTAATGATACCAAATTAAATCCCTCTTCTACGAGTTAGTGCCAACCAACCATTAGAATACCTCTGCTGTCGTCACTAGGGATCAAAAAGAGTTGCCAGCAGGGGAACAATGTGATTAGAAGGGTGGCTTAGTGCTTCTCAAATGTTCTATTCTGTGAATTCCAATCTGTCACATACTCTAATTTTAAAAAATACAAGTTTTAGATAACTAAGATTTTTAAAAAATATAATCCCTGATTCATTATCATTAGCTTCAGCAACCACCAGACTGGGGCCAGATGTGTGTGGGAATTTGCCAGTCCTGATGCCACACCTGCCTTGCCTCTCTAGCCTGGGGCAATGCCAACTAGATAGTCTGAGGGGCTCTGCTTAGGAAAAAGGTGTGCTATGCGGGCCCATGCCTTGTCAACAGAGCCAGGCTGCCTGAGTGCACATCTGACTCACCTGCCTACCAGCTGTGCACTGTGGAGAAAGGACTTAACCTCTGTTTCCTCCTAGGATTATCCTGGGAGATTAAAAAAGCAATTCAACCACAGGGCTTGGCCCAGGGCTGGAACCTGGCTGACACTCCACCTATTTGCTGCCCTGTTCATGATTCTGTTCTTGTCATCTCCTGTCTTTCTGAGTCAGCCTCATCTGTGAAGGTCTTTTCTCTTTGACCCTGGCTGATTACTTAGGCCAAAACTTCACCTTCCTTAGTTCCTCACTTCTCTGTCTCTAGCCATCAGAAAACAGCTTGCACCCTATGTGGCAGAGAAAACGGTGAGCACAAGCTTCTTCCTGCCCCAGATTCTCTTCATTCCCACATCCTTTCTGGGGGGGTTGAGGGGAGTTGTTGTCTGTGCCCATTCAGGCTAATCCTTCCATCTGAGCTCAACTTACCTGCCCCCCTCCTCTCTCCACTGATGGGAGCTTTTATCCAGCAATCATTCCCACCCTCTTCTGGGAAGCCTTCCAAAGAGTCAAGTCACTAGTGTGCTGGTCCATGTTTAACAAGAGGCCCCTCTAAAGAAAAAAAAATGTAGTCGTGGATATGCATATATGAGTTTACTGCAAATTTTACTGACACAGGGGTGTTTAGTAATTTATAGGTAATAATAAAATATATAGCACTTCTTATTATAAATTGCATATAGCCAACTGAACCTCACGGAATGATTTCACTAATTTTTTTACTAACCTGTTGAATTCATAACCAATCTATAGCTATGCAAATAAGTGTAGTTCCAACATGAATGTTGACTGATATTTTTGTTTGCACCAACTAGTAAAAAAAAAATGAACTAATGAAGATATACATTGGAACTTCACGTATATGTCAATGATATAAGTAACTGCAATGACTCAGAAATAGTTTTTGAAAGCTGAAGAATATTTGCTTAATATTTCTGTACCATCCACAATGTAACTGGTCACATGCACAACACACACTTAAGTTTAATGTTCGTTATTAACATTTTCTTTATAATTTTCTCAGACAATCAAGTCAGGACAATCAACATTTTCTCTATAATTTTCTTAGACAATCAGGAAAACAATAAATCAAGCCCTGATTTGTGTTGTTTGCCAATGCCCATGGTGTAAATATTCACGCCACAGCCAATTTCAAGCTACCGAAGTGATGTCACTGAATGCAGAATGGGGGAAGAAAAGCACAGTAACATAACACCATATAATATTTCCACAAACATACAGTTGCAAGTAATCTTAAAAGCGTAAGCAATAAAATATTGTCAAATTCTTAGGAAATAATGAATTTTGAGTTTTTATCTTTGCTTTTAATAAAAGCTATATAATTATAACTTTATATATTTTAATGTTTAAATGATACTGAAGTTTAACTACTGTCACAAAATTCCAGAATATTTAATAGTCAGCTCTCAGCAGCTGGTAGGATCTGAGCATATATCTGATCCTTCCCCACAGTTCTGCCTTCAATTGTGCCCTCATAAAGCCCCTTCCAATGTACACTTTTCAGGTCTTACAAGCAAAACTGAATTCATTTTCTTGCTCTCAAATCTATTCCTCTCCAGGGCTGCCATCTTGGTGAGGGTCTTCATCTTCAACCCAGAAACTGCATCACACGTCATCATCAGGCATCACAACCTTCACTCTGTCCCCTGGCCTGCTTGGAGTCACACCCACAACCTCTTAATTGAACCACTATCACTTCCTCTCCAGACCTTCCATATCCAGGCACTGTCCACTCCTGCCCCTCTTCTCCATGGCATCAAAAGCACTCATTATGTCCTACCCTGTTCCGTGCTGGGTGAAATCAGTTTTCCCGGAGCCTAATAGTCATTGTTTCTGGTCTCATCTTCCCAGATCCATCTCTAGCATGCCCTGCCCATTTAACTTCTGCTCCAGCTGCAGAACTAAGTTCAGTTCTTTTAACAGATCCCTCTCTCCCAAACCTCCATGCCTTTTAACTGCCATTCCTTGTCCCTAGAATACTCTTCTTCAAATTCAGTTTCACAAATTCTCTGCCATTCTTCTGAACACACTGCAAATATTACCTCTCTACTCAGGATCCTGGGGGTTGTACCCCTTGATCTGAGCTTTGATGGATGAGGAATCAGCCAAGGGGGTGTGGGGAAGAGTGCTTTAGGAAGAGGGAGGCAGATGCAATGATTCTGAGAGCAAGACATGTTGGAAGCTACATATGATTCAATGTGGGTAACCCTTAAAGGTCAAGGAAGGTGACCAGATCCTGAAGGGTTTTAACTGGCACATGGAGAAAGTCTGATAATGATGAAGTATAATGGGAAGCAATAGATGTCTTCCTGGTTCAGAATTCCAGGTCCTTCAGAAAGATCAATTTGAGAACTAATGGAGACATATGGGGTAAGAATCAAGACACTGGGTTAAGAGATGGAATTGATAGTGTAGTTAAGAACTTAAGTAGTTAAGAACTGCTTAACTACATTCAGTGGCAGAGAGCGGCAGGCAGATGGGAAGGGAGTGTGGAGTAGAAATGGTAGTGCTGGGTGACCTGAAGGGAAGGACTAAGGGGGCTTCCCAGGCAAGCTGGAGGCTAGAGATCCTAGAGGAGCAGCCTTGGGGTTGGAGGGGGGTGCAGGGGGCAACTATGAGTTCATCTAGGGACTTGCTGGGTGTGAAGTACACACAGTGCACTGAAGTGGAAAGACAATAAGTTCCTTCACCAGTTGGTTATCAGAATATGGACTTCAAGGAAAATTACTGATTGAAAAGTGAAATTTTGGAAGTTGCCAGCAAGTTGGCATTTGGAAATCTCCTTCATGGAGGCAGGGAGTTTATTGAGAGGAGGGTCTCACGCAAACCCTATGGAACACCAGCATTTAAGGGCTGGTCGTGGAAGAGGAGACTGGGGAAGGAGAGAGGAAGAGAGGCCAACAACAGAATTGACAAGAAAGGACAATGGTTCAGGGAGGAGAGGGTGTTTTCTACATAGCTCAACTACGGCAAAGATTCATATACCCAAGGAATTTAGCAAGTTGGGGTTTACTGGTGGCACTGGTGACAATGGATGAAGGAAGAGTAGGCAGTAAGGTAAAGCTCAAGGCGAAAGAGAAAAGGAAGTTGGGAAGATGGGATGATAGATACCAGGGGTCTGGGGTAGACCCAAGGCCAGCTGAAAGGATTAGCTTTGGGCTGGCAGAAGTGCCCTCCAAAAGACGTGCAAGATAGACACAAGAGTGGACCCATGGCAGGCTGCTATGCCACTGACACTCAGGAAGGCAGTGTCAGTTCAGATGGTCTGGGGGCAGATGCTAAATGGAGTAAAAAGCACAGGATATGTGAGGGGCAGGGGGAAACGCCTGTGAAAGACACAGGGAGAAAGAGCAGGAGTGGACAGAAAATGCCTTCAGGCTGAGAGCAGGTGAAGCCTCAGATCTGGGGCAGAAGTGGCCTGTCCACTGCAACTCTGCTGCACTCACAGCACCACTGGCTGCAGCAGGGTGGAGAGGGACCTGATGACCTCTGAGCTCCCTGCCTTCAACCCCCACCAGGCAGGTTCCCTCTGGCAGGGAAATCTGAGGGGACTCTTCCATGACTGCCCCAGTGAAGGTCTCCTTGCATCCTCTGATTTTTCAATGAAATAGTTTGGGGTTCTTTGCCAGATATCTTTACAGATAAAGGGCAGTGGGGAAGGCTTGGGACTCTTCTAGGGGGAAAGGAAAGGCAAACACTGGCTGCTTGAGGCTGGTAGATCCAATCCTGTGGGGAAGATGAGGGCAGCAGGAAGTTGACGTGACCTAGCCTGGCCATTAGCAGAGGAAGGGCAGTGGAGGGGAGGTGTGGAAGGTTTGGGGAAAAGAGTGGCAGATGTGATAGAAAGGGTCTGGCCTTCAGGAGAAGGAAGTGAGGGTGGAATGGGAGGCAGCAGAGGTTGCAGGGGGCAGAAAACTATGATAAAGGGGAACTTATAAACTTATGATAAAGGGGAACTCATGATACCTGGGGAACTCTATGATAAAGGCTGGTAGGAGTTGTGAATTTTGAAAACTCTGGAAAGGAGAAAGCTGAGATCAGAGAGTGGGGATTCTGGAATTGTCTTAGAGCCGAGATGGCATAGTTCGGGTAATGACAATGTTCCTGACTGAAAAGATCAGTAGCCATGAGACCAGGATCTGAGGTCATGGACTGATGGCACGTTCATATTCCTGTCACATTCCCTGTCAGCTAGCTGTCCTGCAAAACTGTGTCTGACAGCCCCCAGAGATCCTGTGGGCAGGGCTGGTCCCTGGGCACAGAGCAGGCCCTGGTCACATGCCTGGCAACTCCCTGCCAACATACCCTTCTGGAAGAGTCCCAAGTTAATTAAGGCTTGATCATCAGGCAGGAGAGTCAATCCAGTCAGAGGGCCCAGAAGGCTGAAAAGCTCTGGTCCCAGCACTTGAGGTCAGGGCTCCCTCTGAGACAAGACGAGGGTCTGGAGGGAAAGTGGAAAAAGGTATTTAATAGAGGACTGGACTGTATCCAGGTGCTCAGAGAGGGCTTTCCAGAGACGAGGCCTAGTCATATCTCTGAGGAAGGAAAGGGCTGTCCTAGGTGAAGTCAGGGTTGTGAATGTGATACACTGGCCCAGCAAGAGCTCACTCAACCTGCCTTTCCTTCCTTATCACACTGCGTTCCCTGGGGCTTTTGAAGGGGCCTTGCTCTCCTTCAACCAAAAAACATTTGCCCATGCCGTTCCTTTCCCTGGAAAGATTCCTAGCCTCCTCCCCCATCCTTTAGCGGGTGATAAGTTAGAAAGCAACCTAGAATTACTTGAGGGAAAGACCAGCAAATACATTTGAATTTGCCAAGAGACTGACACCAGCTTCACTCACTCAGAGACAGAGGCCAAGTCTGGTTTTCTCCCTGTGGTACTGCATCTTTACCAGCAAAATGTGGACCTTGCAAAGTGGAAGGAGTGAAGCATGAAGGAGATATAACCCAGATGCCTTTCACTGTGTCCGGTACAAAGTAAGTTACTTACTGGTCAGATGAAGGAAAGGACCTGGCAAAAGCTACATACACAAAGCCCCTCCACCCTGTCCCCATGGTCAATAAATTTTCTTTTGGTGGCGCTGGGAGAGGATCCATTTCTAGTCATCCTCGGGACCACAGGCATGTGTCAGAGAATGCACACCTCTGGGCATAATAGGTTACACCTGTCCTTGCTCAAAAGTTACAGGAAGTTACTAAATGGACCAAATGAAGAACAAGCATGCTTGCTGCTCGCTGTTCTCTCTCCCACCCCCAGCTGTTGCCTCATAGAGGGTCAAAAGAGTCAAGATAAAATCTGCCCAACTCATAGTTCCAAAGAAATAGGAGTTAGAAGTGTGACCCAACTGGACTCTGCCCCTCCTAGTCCTATCTCACCTAACCGTGTGGCTCCAGGGAGTCCTTGACCCAAGATGGGCAACCTCTGAGGCCTGTACTTTCCTGCATGAAAGTCCCCTTCATGAGTCTATTTTGAGTCTATTCTGATCTCTCATAAGGTCCAAATCTGGTTTCATTTCCTGGTAAAGGACCCAGTTATATCCACCTTCTTGATAAAATGTTGGGTGTACATCAGGGAGGAGTGGAAACCCATGATCCTCCACTCCTTACCCTCAGTCCACTAGCTTCTCAGAAAAGCTCGGAGGCAAATGTCCTTGGGAGCCTGGTCCAGTCCCACAGCACCTCACTCCCTCCAATCTGACCTTGGTTAGGCTGCAATGTGGATGGGCAGCCTTCACCCCAAACCTGATACTGGGAGGCACAGAATCAGCCAGGCATCAACTTCAGAGTCTCTGAGGTTGAGTGGCAACCTTCAGGCAGGCAATGAAACCCTGAGAAATCTAACTCTGCTACACAGGAAAGAATAAAACCAAGGGGCTTTCCTGGTGGCACAAGGGGTTAAGTCTCAGCACTATGAAGCAATCCGCAGCCACTACAGCATGAATTCGATCTCCAGCCAGGGAGCTACCCACATGGTGTGGCAGATGTCTCTTGTCTCACCCACTGCTCTCCTCAGCAGTGTATTTCAGTAGATCCACCTGTTCTGCTCCCCACTCTGTCTCTGGTGAATCCTCTCATCCGGCCCCCCTCCACCTCTGGTCTACATCCCAGCTCTTGTATGCATAAATAAATAAAATCTTCAAATGAAAAAAAGAATATAATCAAGACACATCCCTGGCTATAAAACACTTCCTTCCTAGTACCTGACACAGGGCCTTTTTACACAGAGGTGTTTTCAGATATTACTTGTTAACTATTTTTTGTTGAATGAATGACACAGACACTAATTTTGTACACTTCTGGGTTAAGAAAACAGTTTACCAGCCTCTTTCCTTTTACCCAGAGACCTCACCTCACCCCACCAATGGACAACCATGGCAGACCTCCCTCTCCCTCCCCACTCAGTGTCCCAGTCAGTGGGATGGCATAATGTTCCCTTTCCACTCAAGCACAGTTCCCTCTTCCCCATACTCCGCTTCTACTCTCTTCTGCCTTACGCAAGGGACACACAGAGCCCTACCCCCAATCAACCTTTGTGAAATTGTCTGAGGATAAAAAAATGCTAGAATACTTCCCACAAACACACACGCACACTGAAGAAGCACAATCTAGATAAAAATCTCACCAAAACATTTTTTAAAATTATGGGATTCCCCAGTGTCTCAAAAGAAAATACTGGCAGCAAGCCCACTGTGGGTGAGAAATCACCAACAAGGGGACTCTGCACCCCCTCTAAGAATTCAGTAGTTGTTTCAGAGTTGTCACTACTCCCATGTCCCCAACCACACCATAAATTGTGCAAGATGCTGTTGAAAGCACAGGAACCTCAAAGCCAGGAACCCCTTAAAGGCAGGAACCTCAAGTTCCAAACTCACCACTGCCAGTAAGTAGCTGTGTAACCTTAGGCAAGTTCCTTAGCATCTCCAGGTTTTCCTCTTTCTCTCTGTAAAATGAAGGATGGGTTTGGATTTCTACCATATTCTCATAGTGCCTAGTCCAGTGTCACTTAGGGAGTCTTAATAAACACAAATAAAGAAGAAAGGCCCAACATGATTTTGGAGTCAATAAAAGCCTAACAAAAGGCAGGTGTAAGTTAAGATGTAGATAAGTCTTGGGTAATATTCCTCAACAAATTCACTAGCTGGATAGAAAGCATCTTTGAATGATCAAAAGGTCTCAGGATCTCCTCTTTCCATGACAAATTTTTAGCACATGGGGTGAAGGGGAGCGGTAGTAATGAGGAGAAACTCTGTGGGGGAAGTGGAGGGGCTGATTGTGACAGAACCACTGAGGGTGAGCTTACTGGTCTCACTCTAGCTGCCCTGCTCCAAGATGTTTTGGGCCTCTCTTACAGGGTGGTGAGTTCCAAATGTGGGTCCCTGCTTTAGGGTAGTGCATGGTGACAGTGGCACTTGTCTGCCCAGGGACTAGTTACAAACCCAGACACTTCCCACCCCAAACCCAAGGAGGAAGCAGGTTGAGGTGTTCTTGGACCATCTTTACATGAACACAGCTAGCCACATATGGGTCCCCAACTACTGGAGAAAGGAAGACCGCCCTCTGGAGCACAGGTATGCAGGCAAGGGCCTTATGTCCAGACAGTGATCGCAGAACTCTGAGAAATTTGTACTCTTACCCTCAGAGACCCTCATCCCAAGGGGTTCTTATGTTCCTCTCAATACACTCTCTCCAACTCTTTAGGATTCAGGGGGACACAAGAATCCAGCCGGGAGTCTCTTCAGAGAGGGTTTTCCCAGACTGGCTGTGAGAACAGTCACATATTGTCCAAGGACATATGCCTCTGGTTCCCTCTGCCCCACTGAGGGGACACACCGGTGGGCTAAGGGCTCAGCTTTAGCATCAGATCAGCTCTGCCTCTCATACACCATGTGGTGTGGTCATGAGACTATGGGAAAGCTACCTGGCTTTTGGGAGCCACTGGTTCATCTTTCATAAAATGCAAACAATAGGATCAACTCAATAAGCAGCTATGCAGATTAAATGAGAGAATGCTCAGAGAGCACCTTTAGGCCAAGCCCAGAGCTAACTCATATTTACCATGATGATTACACACAGCTACAAAAAGCCCTCAAAGGTAAGACCAACAGGCCTCAGTAAAATTATGTCAGCGATGCTCTTAAAAGGATCCTATCAGGTCACATGATAGTGACTGGAAAGGCCAGGAACACCAGAATAGAAAAGAAACCTTGCCATCCCAGGAAGACTCTTAAGTACTCTAGGAAGATGAGTGGTCATGGCAGTTTTAGAGATTATGGAATCCATAACTAAGGAAACTTAGCTCAGAGACAATGAGGGTCCTGCCTATAGTCACGCTGTAGGTTTGTGACATAACTGGATAAGAGGATATATCTCCAATTTCTTCTCAGTATGATCAGATTATTTTCTGAGATATTAGTCTGTTTAGATGACTGTATTTTTATTTTCCCCTCCAATTCAAGGTCTTATATCTGTCCTCTTTGGTTTTCAGTGCCAGACAGAAGCTACTCCAGGCCTTTCCTTTCCTTTATATGTTTTCCTCAGCTTGGGTTCCTTGCAGACTTTTTTTTTTTTTAAGATTTATTTATTTATGCATACAAGAGCTGGGGTACAGGCCAGAGATGCGGGAGAGGGGCGGAGGGTGAGAGGATTCACCAGAGACAGAGTGGGGAAGAAAATAGGCAGACTGACTGAAATACACCTGAA
Organism: Talpa occidentalis; assembly: GCF_014898055.3. Taxonomy (NCBI): domain Eukaryota; kingdom Metazoa; phylum Chordata; class Mammalia; order Eulipotyphla; family Talpidae; genus Talpa; species Talpa occidentalis. The sequence continues at coordinate 379 of NW_023603818.1, read as the reverse complement.
GGGAGCAGCAGGCAAGACAGAAAAGGTCTGCTGCACCATGTGGGTTAGCTCCCTGGCCGGAACTCGTGCTGCAGTGGCTGCAGATAGCTTCATAGTGCTGAGACTTAATCCCTTGGGCCACCAGGGAGGCCCCTACTTGCAGACTCTTAAGGATAGTGTCTTGAGGGCCTCCCCGGTGGCGCAGCGGTTGAGCGCTGGGTTGAGAAGCTGCCCGCAGCCTCGACAGTGCCGGTTCGATCCTCGGCTGCTCCCCGGCCACCGGAGGAGGGTCCCACACCCCAGCCACAGGAGGAGGGTCCCACACCCCAGCCACAGGAGGAGGGTCCCACATGGCGCGCAGACCTCTCCTGCTGCTCGCTGCTCCCCTCAGCAGTGTACT
>NW_023603812.1:0-5677 GCF_014898055.3 Talpa occidentalis | reverse complement strand
GAGTTTATTTAAAGAGCAATTTATACAATTATAAAAGCTATAAATCATAACAATTCTAACAAACAGACATTTGAAATAATAATCTCAAAAGAGAAGTACATCTATTGTGTACTAGGTAATGGTGCAGTAAGGAACAGCTTCCAAATCACTATGGCTAAAAACTGGAAAAATTAAATTCTTATCTATGGTCTACCACAGTGCAGGTCAGTATGGGTCTGTACACTGAATTCTTTTCTTCTGGAACACTAAGCAGCCACCAAGTGTGTATTGTTGCCATTTTAGGACCACAACTAGTTGAGTTCTAATTTTAGCCACCAAGTAAAATGAATAATTCCTCACATTCATTGACTAAAGCAAGCTTTGTGGCTAACACCTAATTCATGGAACCAGACAAGGGCAATTTTAGTGCTTAGGAGGACTAGAATACTTGCAGAATATCCATAATAAAAACCACATGGAGCAATAAAGAAAGTAATGAAAAAAAGAGTAAGATGACTTTGTATTTAATTTGAGATAAAAAAGTAGATTAAAATATTTTCTTGGCCAAATTTCCAATAAACTAGTAATAGAAAATTATTCATGCAAAGATGACACACTGCTATAGTCTAATGTTAGCCCACTTTATTCATTATGGATAATTAAAGATCTGATTTTTTTTCATAAGAAAAGTATGTATAACCTAGTTGGGGCAACATATTTTGAATAAGGAAGAAAACTTTAAATGATGGTCTTACCTCAGTCTTTCCTATATATACTATGCACACTCTAGACTATATTCAAATAGTGACAAAATCTATTTTATGCTACTTGACACACGTGGTGCAAACATAGCCTGCAAATAGGGCATCAGAATTACTGATTGAGCTCGGGTACATTGAATAGGTACTAGATGACAATAGAGGAACAGCATAGTGATTTTCAGTACCTCACAGGGTCTGGTGATACAGTGATTATTCTTAACATATGCATTAGGGGGTTGTGTATCTTTTTTCACAACCCTATCGAGGTCTGTCATCACTCAATGTGTATCAAGGACAAAGAATATCAATGTAAGTGTTTTAATCCCTTTGTATAGTAAGTAGTGCCAGGACCATGTTTTCTAGAGATGAAGAACTTCATTATCAAACCTCCACTATCAGTCACTTCCAAACATAAGCCCCCTTCACTATCATACTAAACAGGAGCCATCATTGTTCAGTAAATATTTCCCCCAATCCAAAGTTCATGGCAATTCTTAAAGATCTAACTAAATCACATTGAAGGACTTAATTTTTACACCAGTAGTAATTTTACCAAATCAATTTTTCTTAACGGGTGATACAAAAAAGTCCATTTTCTGGAGAGAAAACATCATGTGGAGTAGTTTGTATACCAAAACTTCTAAAAGTTAGATTTACTCTGAATTTATGTGATTCTTTTAAAGTGACAATTGTGAATTGTAACTTTGAAGTGGGGTGTTCTTTAAAGAACCTGACCTGTAATTATCATTTCACAATTTATAGTTAAGCAAAATCTTTCATATCATATGCTAGTTTGTCCTATATACATCTACAGGAAGAAAAGTTTACTAGGAGTTGAAAATGAGTTTCAGATACATTGGGACATACTTATCCAAGAACTTACCCCGTCACTGGCTTATTTTATAATTCGAAGAAACCGAGTGTATGGATACGTGTATACATAAACACAATACTTTGTTGTTCAGCAAAGAATTACTGAATGTTTTAATAAGGCAGACTAGCTAGATGGAATCAGATATAAGAATATTTTGAAGCATGTGAAAAATGAAGGAAAAAGATTTAACCCATTTATAACATAGACTAATCATTCTTCAACTTAGTAAGATATTGACTGCTTAGAAAGAAATTTCTCTGCATTTAAGCTCCAAAACCTGAAACTTAATCATTGGTAAAATTCATATCACTAGCAAACTAATGGCCACACATGTAACTTATGGTTGTTATATGGCAGATACCCTACAGGAATATTTTTTTTAATTATAAATCAAAACTTGACTTCGTTCTTAGAGTAGCAGAAATTTTGAGGGCAGATACTTAAAATACACACTAGAAAGTACAAGCTAGCAATGTAGCATTTTAAATTGGGGAAAAATGGAATGATTATATGAACTCATAGCCATAGATAAATTGTGACCTTTCAGAACTCAGCTTTGGTTGTGCTGTAACTAGAAGTGCCTAAGAGGTGTATGTTCCTCTGTATCCTTCTTCTGATCCAAAAATTCTGTGTACTTCTGCCCACTTTTACCTCTATCTTATACTCACCCCATGAGGAATCAGTGCTTCTTGGGAGATGGCTAATTGTATCTGCCCTGGCATCTCAAATCAGGATGGTGCTGGTCATTCTCTTTGAAGACACGTGAAACTTTCAGGAGTCAGACATAGAGAATCCATATCCAACTTGAACTAGGCCTAATGTTAAAATTTAATAATATGACCAAAGAAATTTAATACTAAAAATAATGATACTGTTGATTATATTGGTGATGCAGATGACAGCTGGAACACAGTGAGTCTATAGAAGAGTGTGGACTTACAATATTCAAAAGAAAAAAGTGTAGAAAGATATTGATCAATAAAAATTAGGGTAAATGTGAAAGGATATGATTAGTTCTTTTATTCCCTTTAGGGAATAGTGAAATGGCATGTTGATTTTAATAGCTGTAAGGTACAATGAATAAACCAAATAGCTTAGAGAAAGTAATTACCACATTGAGGACAGAAAGGAACTAATCAGCATTAAAGATCACAAAAATGAAGCAAGTATAAAGAGAATCAAAGTGATGATGTATAGAAAGGTATTATTTATTAACAAGTAGCTAAGAATAACATAGCCCTGGCTATGTCTTCAGTGTTTGTTTTTATATACAGACTTGTTCAATTCTGCTAACAGCCCTGTGCATTGTGTTACAAGTTTGCAGATGGAAATTGATATGCAAAAGTTCTGTATTATGCTCATGATCACACTATTAGTGGATCAGAGTCACAACTAATTCTAGGTACTTTGGCGCTAACACCAATACACTTACCACCTATACCACCCAATATTCCATAGGGATCCTTGTCTTCCTACTCAGATTCCTTCCTGAATTCCCAGATAGACGTCCTTTGTGCCTATGAATTAAAATTATTATTAAGAGTTATAAATACTTGCCCTATAGTAGCCAGTAAGATACAAAAATACAATTTTAATGGCGAGGACATGAGGCGCAAAGCATATGAAACATATGAAATGTATTAATTTAAGATTATATATTGATGGAACAAGCAAATATTAGCAGTTAAATGGAAGTTCATGATGACTAGCGCTTTGGTTTTCAATCTTTTGGGGAAATGCAGTCATGAGTCAATTGATCCTATTCTTTCGGCTCTATAAAGATATAATTCACCCATTCAAAGTAAACAATAGAATGGTTTTTAGTACATTCTTTGGGTTGTGCAACAATCAACATAATCTTATTTCCCCATTCCATAAAAAAGCCCTTTAGCCATTAGAATCAGTCTTTTACCCACTCTCTGTCATGTCAGTAGGTCTGAGAAAGGGTTACTTGGGGGCAGGCCTCTGCATGCATAGCTGACACCCTCAGAAGAAATCAAACTATTACAAAATACCTAAGAGGTTATAAAAGTTAACGTGGCAATGATACAAGAAAGGTACAAAAATAAATATAGGAAAAAGGAAGAAAAAGAGTAAGTCACTGTGTGGATTCTTAGAAAAAGGGTCTCTACATAATTAAACTCCAGTTAACTTCTATGAGGTTCTGCCTTCACATCTAATTGTTTAAGAATTATAATTCATAATATTTAGGTGCACAAGGAAAATCTTTTTTTTACAGTTTTGAGAGTAATAAGTTTAACTTTAGAATGGTAAAAATAATCCTGTGTTCCTTTCCACAGTTTTTCACACCATATATTAAATTTTCTATGAAAATATGTAATCTTATGAGGAATACTTAATACAAACATCATTCATGCATCCTTTTATAAAGAATCTCGACTGCCTCTTATAGAGTTCTCTTAATTCAGATCCTTAAATGTACGATTTTAAGAAGTTGCTTTTGGTTATTTAAGAGGGTTTATTAAAAGTGAATGCAATGGTTTATGAGATGAAAAGCACTTAGTAATCAAGCAGCTTTTACATATACACATATATTACATGTCAGAGCAAAAATACCTGTTGTGCAGTTTTTGTGTTAACTTCTAAAGCATTCCACTATGAATTTGATGAAAATACATAGCTCTCCATGCTGTTTGTACTCAGATTTCAATCTTTTTTATTTTTCAGTTCTAAACCACCTACTGACCTTTTCTAAGTCCCACAAGGTTCAAATCCTGCTGTCTATATCAGCACAGTTGTGATTTTATGCCAGGGCATTGACTGTCAATTGCAGAGAAAATTGTTTACTGCCTAGACTTCACACACAGAATTTTGTCTGTTTTATCTATAGCTATGCAAGGTTTGCTTGCAAATAGAATTTAGGGAATTTTGCCCTCCTTCAAAGTGGACCCTGAGAAAGGCTTTCTATAGGCTTTTATTGTCAAGGAAATTGTATGCATACTTTATATATCTTTTAGATCTGCAAACATTGTCTTCTGTCTTGTTCACTGTGGAATTCATTTTTTTATTTTATACTGGGTTTTCTGTAGGCAAATAGCAAGCTTATGGGCATATGTTGATTTTTATCTAGTGTGTAATATATTCTAGCTTGCTCTAAGTGCTTTACTTTATTGACTCATTTAATCTTTACTTTGATTCATTTAATCTTTCTAACAACCCAATTAGCAGACATTATCCTTACCTCCATTTTGTAAAATTAATGCTACCTCAATAAAAAGACAAGCCACCTATTCCTTTATAACTTTGTACTCCCTAGGTTTTGATGAATTCTCTTGAATCATATAGAAAAAATAATGTTTGAATGATATTTTGTAGAACGTTTAATACACGATGACCTATTTTGAAATGCCACTTTCTGACAACTTTGGAGATAAATACTGTACTACAGTGATACAATGCAATACTTAATTCTGCATTGGTGCTGAATTACATTGGCATTTAACTGACAAAACAGTCTCTTGAATGGAAATGGTACAATTAGATGGGGTAGTACAATTAGATCTATGCTTAAGGCCATATTTGGAGGGTGTTGTTTAGTAAGAGAGCCTACCTAGTTTATCAGGAGTAATAGTTTTTAAAGATTAAATTGATGTGTTTTAGTGTCACACATTAAGTAAGGATCCATTTGTCATCTCCCACCTCTCAAGTTAGATCTTGAAGATAATTATTCCACAACAAGAAAGTGGAAGTGGGGCAAAAATGTGTCCTTTCTTCCAAGGCAATCAATCATATTGTGGCCTGGATGTGTGTGTGTGTTTGTGTGTGTTTCCTTCAATAAAGAGTGGAATGAAAACGTACCAGGCATCATAGGAATTCTTATTAGAGCCTCCAACTATTTCTATAAATTTTCATGTGTAATCTGGCATTTAATCCAAAATAATTATGCATTAGGAGAAACTAGAACTTGAAAACCGTGATAAAAAAATTAGATGCAACCCCTCCACCCCATAAATACAATTCCTATCACCTTCACCTTCCCTTGTTTTCTTTCTCTTTTCACCTTTCTTAATGTATATTTGTGTGCTTATTTTGTTCATGGCCT
>NW_023603808.1:0-5698 GCF_014898055.3 Talpa occidentalis | reverse complement strand
GGGAGCGGGAGGCAAAAGGCGCCAGGCCCGCGCCACGGAGCGGGGCGACAGCCCGCGGCCGGGAACGGAGGGCGGGGGAACGGAGACCCGGGGCACGAAAGGAGGGGCGGGGGGCCCCACGACGGGGGCACAAGGCAGACACAGCACCCCAAAGCCGGGGAGGGGACCCGACCAGCCCCGCGCGGCGCCCGGGCCCACGGGGGAAAAGCAGCGCCCCAAGGGCGCGAGGAGAGAGCGCGGGCGCCACCGAGCGACGGGAAGCCAGCACAGGCGCCGGAAGGAGCGAGGGGCCAGCGGGGGAGGAGCCCACGCCGGGCCCCGGCCGAACAAGGAGGCGGAGCCCACAGGAGAGCGAGCACCCACAGCCGGGGCAGACCAGGCGCGCAGAAGAGGGGGCCGGAGACCGGACGCGCAGGAGGGGGGCCCACAGCACCAGGGAGAACAGGGACAGGGCGGCAGGAAAGACGACCGGCAGAAGGCGGCCGCAGGAGCCAGAGGGGAGCGGGGAAGGGCGCCCACGCCAGACCCCCGCGGGCCGGCAGGCCAAGCCCAGAGGGGGAGCAGGAACCCACCGCCGGGGCAGACCAGGCGCACAGGGGAGGGGGGCCCCACAGCGGCAGGGGAGAACAGGGACCGGGCGCCAGGAAAGACGGCGGGAAACGGACAGAGGACGCCGGGAAGAACCAGAGGGGAGCAGAGAAGCCCACCCAAGAGGCCGGCCAGGCCCAACAACACAGGGGCCCAACGCAGACGGCAAAGGAGAAAACAGACAGGAGGGAGGAGAAGAACCACACGCAACCGAGCAACGCGCCAGAGAAAAAGCACACCACAAAAAGAAAACCAGCCCCCAGAGGGCAACGACAGGAACGGGGAAGAACGGCGGAGCCGGCCAGAAAGAGAAGGGAAAAGGGCCGGAGGAAAAAACGGACAGAAGGCAGAAAGGAAAACAAGGAGAAGGGAAAAAGAAGCAACGAGCAGAAGAAGGAAAGGGAGGCCCGAAAGAGGGAAGGAAAAGAAAGGCAGGAGAGCAAAGAAGGAAGGAAGAACGAAAGAAGGCGGGAAAAGCAAGGAAAGCAGAAGGGAGGAAGGGAAGAACGAAGAAGGACGCGGGAAGACACAGAAAGAAAAAGAACCAAAACAGAAAAGGAAAGAGAAGGACGAAGGAAAAAGAAGGAAGAAAGACGGCGGGAACGAGCGGACGCCAGGAGGAAAGGAAAGAGAAGAGGAGAGGAAGACCAGAAGGAGAGGAGAGAGAAGGAGGAACAGAGAAAAGAGGCAAAGAGAGAAGGGAAGAGAACGGCCCAAAGGGGAAGAAGGAGCGGAAAAGGGAGAGACAAGAAGCAAGAAGAACACCAAACGGCCACGACGAAAGGAAAAAAGACAGCAAGACACAGAAGAGGAAAGCGCCCAAGAAGCCAGGACAAGGAAAAAAGAAGGAAGCGGGCAAGAGGAAGAAACAGAGAACAGGCAAAGGAAAGCCAAGCAGGCGGACAGCAGACGGCGCCGAAGAAACACGACGGGCAAGGAGAGAGGGGAGGGACAGAGGCAACAGACGCCAAGAAAACAGAGGCCAACCAAGAAGACGCGAGCCCGCAAAGCGCGCCGGCCGCGGGGAAGAAAGAAGAGGGACCGGCCCAGACAAACAGAAACGCCGGAAGGGCAGGGCAACGAAACCCCCACGCCAAAAAAGACGACAAGGAGGCCGAAAGCCAGAACCGCAGAGGGACGAAGAACAAGGAAAGAAGGCCAAAAAAAAAAAAAAGGGAGGAAAAGAAGAAAGAAAGAAAAGCAAAGGAAAGACAAACACAAGGGCAAAGACAGAGGGAACAGAGCAAGAGGAACGCGAAAGGGAAAGGGACGAAACGCGGCAAGAAAAAGACACAGAGGGGCAGCCGGGAGGAAGAAACAAAACCCAACCGGGGCGGGCGCCAGGAAACACAGGAGCGACAAAAGAGAAAAAGAGGCGCAAAGGGAAAGGAGGGAAAACAAGCCGACAAGCAAAGGGACCAAAAAAGAAAGCAGGAACAGCGAGACGGAGAGCAGAGAAAACAGAGGGCAAACGCAAAAAGAGAAAAAGAGACCCCAAGGGGCACGACAGGAGGAGCAAGGGGACAAGACGGCAAGAAGAAAGAACACGCAGGAACAGAGACGCACCAAACGAAGGAGCACCAAAAGAGAGCAGACAACGGGGGCCGCGCGGAAAACAGACAGCAGAGAAAACACAGACGGAGGGGGAGACGGCAACACACCACGAGCAACAAGGGAGAGAGCAACAAGACAAAAAAGAAGGAAAGAAACCAAAGCGCGAAAGAAGGACCGAGAGCAAGGGGGCGGAACAGACAGCGAGAGAACACGAAACCCCAAAAAAACGGAGGACACAGGGGCGCAAGCGCACACGGAGCAGGCGCCAGGAGCGAGCACAGACGGGGGCACAAGACAAACAGCAACAGAGACACCAAGAGGGAAAGCAGACCAACCAGCGGGGCGGACCAGGAAGGCAGCAAACGAGAAAGAAACCAGAAAAAGAAGGCAAGGAACGGGCCGACCGCAGGGAGAGGAAAAACCACACGACGGGAAGACCACGGGACGAAGGAGGAGAGCAAAGAAGAAAGGAAAAAAGGGGGAAGGGAACGACAAGGAGGACACCAAGAGCCGAAAGGGAGGGGAGGCAGCAAAAGCAGGAAGAAGAGGAAAAGAGAGAGCAAGAGAAGCGCACAGCAAGAAACAAGAAAGAACGCAAAGAAACAACCGAAGCGCGAAGCGCAAAGAGCGAGAAAAAGAACAACAAAAAAACCCCAAAACCAGGAGAAGAAAAGAAAGAAGAAAAACCAAAGCAGAAAGAAAGGAAAGGGAAACGAAAAAAACAAGCCAAAAGAGCAAGGAAACCAAGAGCGGGGGCGGGGAAAAAAGCAAGAAAAGAGACAAACCCCGAGCCAGGCGCACAAAGGAAAAAAGGGAGAAAGCACAAAGAAACAGGAGCAGCAAGGAAAGAGGAGAAAGCACAACGGACACAGCAGAAAGCAAAAGAAGAAGCAGGAACGACGAGGAACAGGGAGAGGGAAACAAGGGCAACAAGCGAGAGGAGAGGGACAAAGGCCGACAACGCGACAAGCACCCAAAGCGAGAGAAAGAAGAAAGAGAACACCGAAACAGACCAAGGACAAGGAGCGAAAGGGAAAGGGGAAGCAAAAACCGCCCCAAAAACAAAAGCCCAGGACCGGAGGGAGGGACAAAGGAAGGCGACCAAACAGGCAGAGACGAAGGAGGGCCGAGCCGGCACAAACGCGGCCAAAAAAGGGAGAAGGAAGGGACAAGACCAAACACGGGCGAGGAAGCCAACAGGACACGAAGACCAAAACCGAACAAGGACAACACAAAAAAGGAAAACGACAGGCCAAGCGCCCGAAGGAACACGGAGGCAAAAAGCCGCAAGAAAAGGGGAGCGAGCAGAAGCCAACAAGGGAGCCAGAAGAGAAGGCACCACGACCAAGGAGGAGGCAGGCCAGGGACACAAGGAGGGGGAACAGCCGAAAAGCAAGCAACGGGAGCCAACACAGCAACAAAAAGAAAGAGAAAAACCAGAGGAGAAGAGCAAGAGAGGCGGAGAAAGCGGGCGACAAAGGGCAACACCCAGGCAGGAGAAAAGCCCGGGAAAGGCGGGGGAGACAAGGAACAGACCGCAACAGCAGAAAGGCCAGCGAGGACAAGCCAACAGCCAGGAGCAGGCGCAAGGGGGAAAAGCGGAAAGCAAGGCCAGGAAGAGCGGGAACAAGACAAGGAGGGCCACGCGCACCACGGCGGGGCAAGAGAAGACGGGAAGGCCGAGCCAGGGCAAGAAGACAAGAGAAAGACAGCCAAGGAAGCCAAAGAGGAAAGAAGAAGGCAAACGAGCACGAGGGCAGAGGAGAGGAGAGGAGACAGAGAGAACCCCAAAAACGCCACAGAAAAACGAAGGCAACGCAGCAAGCAGGGCAGGAAAGGGGCAGGAGACAAAAGCAACACGCAAAAGGCAGGAGCCGGCCGAGACACAAACAAGAAAGCGGAAGAAGAAGAAAGCAAAAAAACCAGCCGGGGGGAGGAAACAAAAAAAAGCAAAGAGGGGAAGAAAGCGAACAAAAGAGGGAAAGGACCGAGACAAAGAAAACGAGAAAACACGGGGAAAAGAAAGAGAAGAAGACACAAAGAAAGGGAAAGACAGCCCCGGCGCAGGGAGGGAAGAAGAAACAGGAGGAAAAGGGCCAGCCGGCCAAAAGCAAGAGACAGAGGCAAGGCGAGGCCAAGCAAAAGGGCAAGGGCAGGCGGCAAAGAAAGAGAACAAGGAGGGAGGAAAGGCAGAGGGAAGCACAAAAACCCCGAAGAGCCAAAGCGCGCCGGAAAAAAAAGAAGGGAAGGGAGGCAGCACACGCCCAGACGGCAAACGAGACGACAAAGCCAGAAGCAGCAAAACGGCAGGGGAGGGGAACAAGAACAGACAGACAGACCAAGGGAAGCGAAGAGAAAAGCCAGAAAGAAACCCACAGAGGGAGGGGCAACGAAGCGGGGACAAAGGAGCAAAGACGAGGCAGGGGAGCAAAGAAAGGGGGGCAAGAAAGGGGCGGGGAAAACGGGGGCGCGACAGGCAAAAGAAGGAAGCGGGACCACGACCGCACACCAGACACAAAAAGCAACGCAAAAGGGAGGAAAGAACGAGACAGAAGACCGGAAACCAGAAAAGAGAGAGAAGGAAAGAGAGGCGAAACACGACGGGAGGGGCACAGCAAAGACAGCGGGACAGACACAGCACCCAAAGCAGGGAGAGGGAAGGCAAAGAGAAACAGCGGGGACGACAGCAAAGGAAAGAGCGGCGGCACAGCAAAAGAGACAAGAACAAAAACAAAGAGAAACCCCACCAACGGGGAGAACAGGGGGCACCCAACACGAAGGAGAAAGGACGGAGCACAAAAAGCGGCAAAGAGCGGAGGAGACGCAACAACAACAAAGAAAAGAAGCCAGGCAAAAAAGGGGCAGAAGAGCGAAAAAGAAACGGCGCGGAAGAGGAAAGGCAAAGGGCCAACAGGCAGAGGAAAAAAGGGGCAACAGCACGGGGCAGCAGGGAAAGGCAAAGCAAAACGACCAGGAGAGACCAGCGGACACCAGGGAGAAGGGCACAGAGGAAAAAAACGAGCAACAACAAAGGGGGCGAGGGGGGGAGAAAAAGGAACGCGGCGGCACGGGGGGGGAGGGCAAACGGGGCCAACCACGGGGAAAGCGGGGGGAGAGGGCGGACCGACGAAACAGAGAGCGGCCAGAGGAGCCAGCAAGGCCACGCCGAGGGAGGGACCCAAAGGACACAGAAACAGCAAGGCCAAAGAACACCGGCACCCCGAGGGGAGAGCAGCACGGGGGACAAGAGCGAAGCGGGGGAAACAACCCAAAGGCCCAAAAAGAGAGGACGGGAGCAAGAAGAGGGGGACAGAGAGACCAGGGAAGAGGACGCAGCAGGCAAAAAAGAGAAACACAGGCAAGGGCAGCAACAGGGAGGGCGCGGGAAGGGAGCAGGCGCAGCGAAAGAAGCCAAAAAGAAAAAGAAAAAGACCGGAGGGGCGCACGCAGAGCAGGAAGCGAGAAAACGGAAAGAAGGGACCAGGAAAAGGAAGAACGAGAAGAAAGGGAAAAGCAAAAGCAACAAAAAAACGAGGAACCAGAGACACGGGGGGGG